>NC_092723.1:81010165-81223795 GCF_047496885.1 Scyliorhinus torazame | reverse complement strand
AATGAGGGAAGGAGGGGACTGGGGGAAAGGGGGGAATGGAGGATGGAGGGGAATGGGGGAAGGAGGGAAAGGAGGGGAATGAGGGAAAGGAGGGGAATGGGGAGGAGGGGAATGGGGGCAAGAGGGGAATGGGGAAGGAGGGGAATGGGGGAGGAGGGGAATGGGGGAAGGAGGGGAATGGGGGAAGGATTGGAATGAGGGAAGGAAGGGACTGGGAAAGAAGGGGAATGGGGTAAGCAGGGGAATGGGGGGAAGGAGGGAAATGGGGGAAGGAGGGAAATGGGGGAAGGAGGGGAATGGGGGAAGGAGGGAAATGGGGGAAGGAAGGAAATGGGGGAAAGGAGGGAATGAGGAAAGGAGGGGAATGGGGGAAGGAGGGGAATGCGAGAAAGGAGGGGAATGGGGAAGGAGGGGAATGGGGGAAGGAGGGAAATGGGGGAAAGGAGGGGAATGGGGGAAGGAGTGGAATGAGGAAAGGAGGGGACTGGGGGAAAGGGGGGAATGGAGGATGGAGGGGAATGGGGGAAGGAGGGAAAGGAGGGGAATGGGGGAATGGAGGGGAATGGGGGATGGAGGGGAATGGGGGAGGAGGGGAATGGGGGAAGGAGGGGAATGGGGGAAGGAGTGGAATGAGGGAAGGAGGGGACTGGGGGAAAGGGGGGAATGGAGGATGGAGGGGAATGGGGAAGGAGGGAAAGGAGGGGAATGGGGGAAAGGAGGGGAATGGGGGATGGAGGGGAATGGGGGAGGAGAGGAATGGGGAAGGAGGGGAATGGGGGAAGGAGTGGAATGAGGGAAGGAGGGGACTGGGGGAAAGGGGGGAATGGAGGATGGAGGGGAATGGGGGAATGAGGGAAAGGAGGGGAATGAGGGAAAGGAGGGGAATGGGAAGGAGGGGAATGGGGGCAGGAGGGGAATGGGGAAGGAGGGGAATGGAGGAGGAGGGGAATGGGGGAAGGAGGGGAATGGGGGAAGGATTGGAATGAGGGAAGGAAGGGACTGGGAAAGAAGGGGAATGGGGTAAGCAGGGGAATGGGGGGAAGGAGGGAAATTGGGGAAGGAGGGAAATGGGGGAAGGAGGGGAATGGGGAAGGAGGGAAATGGGGGAAGGAAGGAAATGGGGAAGGAAGGAAATGGGGGAAAGGAGGGAATGAGGAAAGGAGGGGAATGGGGGAAGGAGGGGAATGGGAGAAAGGAGGGGAATGGGGAAGGAGAGGAATGGGGGAAGGAGGGAAATGGGGGAAAGGAGGGGAAGGAGGAGAATGGGGGAAGGAGGGGAATGGGGGAAGGATGGGAATGGGGGAAAGGAGGGAATGGGGAAGGAGGGAAACGGGGAAAGGAGGGGAATGGGGGGAAAGGAGGGGAATGGGAAAGGAGGGGAATGGGGGAAGGAGGGGAATGGGGGAAGGATGGGAATGGGGGAAAGGAGGGGGATGGGGAAGGAGGGGAATGGGGGCAGGAGGGGAATGTGAAAGGAGGGGAATGGGGGAGGAGGGGAATGGGGAGGAGGGGAATGGGGAGGAGGGGAATGGGGGAAGGAGGGGAATGGGGGAAGGAGTGGAATGAGGGAAGGAGGGGACTGGGGGAAAGGAGGGGAATGGCGGATGGAGGGGAATGGGGGAAGGGGGAAAGGAGGGGACTGGGGAAAGGAGGGGAATGGGGGATGGAGGGGAATGGGGAAGGAGGGGAATGGGGGAAGGAGGGGAATGGGGTAAGGAGGGGAATGGGGAATGAGTGGAATGAGGGAAGGAGGGGACTGGGGGCAAGGAGGGGAATGGAGGATGGAGGGGAATGGGGGAAGGGGGAAAGGAGGGGACTGGGGGAAAGGAGGGGAATGGGGGATGGAGGGGAATGGGGAAGGAGGGGAATGGGGGAAGGAGGGGAATGGGGGAAGGCGGGGAATGGGGGAAGGAGGGGAATGGGGGCAGGAGGGGAATGGGGAAGGAGGGGAATGGGGAGGAGGGGAATGGGGAGGAGGGGAATGGGGGAAGGAGGGGAATGGGGGAAGGAGTGGAATGAGGGAAGGAGGGGACTGGGGGAAAGGAGGGGAATGGAGGTTGGAGGGGAATGGGGGAAGGGGGGAATGGGGAAGGAGGGGAATGGGGGAAGGAGGGGAATGGGGGAAGGAGGGGAATGGGGGATGGAGGGGAATGGGGAAGGAGGGGAATGGGGAAGGAGAGGAATGGGGGAAGGAGGCGAATGGGAGGAAGGAGGGGAAAGGAGGGGAATGGGGGAAAGGAGGGGAATGGGGGATGGAGGGGAATGGGAGAGGAGGGGAATGGGGGAAGGAGGGGAATGGGGGAAGGAGGGCACTGGGGGAAAGGGGAGAATGGAGGATGGAGGGGAATGGGGAAGGAGGGAAAAGAGGGGAATGGGGGAAAGGAGGGGAATGGGGGATGGAGGGGAATGGGGAAGGAGGGGAATGGGGAAGGAGGGGAATGGGGAAGGAGTGGAATGAGGGAAGGAGGGGACTGGGGAAAGGGGGGAATGGAGGATGGAGGGGAATGGGGGAAGGAGGGAATGGAGGGGAATGAGGGAAAGGAGGGGAATGGGGAGGAGGGGAATGGGGGCAGGAGGGGAATGGGGAAGGAGGGGAATGGGGGAGGAGGGGAATGGGGGAAGGAGGGGAATGGGGGAAGGATTGGAATGAGGGAAGGAAGGGACTGGGAAAGAAGGGGAATGGGGTAAGCAGGGGAATGGGGGGAAGGAGGGAAATGGGGGAAGGAGGGAAATGGGGAAGGAGGGGAATGGGGGAAGGAGAGAAATGGGGGAAGGAAGGAAATGGGGGAAAGGAGGGAATGAGGAAAGGAGGGGAATGGGGGAAGGAGGGGAATGGGAGAAAGGAGGGGAATGGGGAAGGAGGGGAATGGGGGAAGGAGGGAAATGGGGGAAAGGAGGGGAATGGGGGAAGGAGTGGAATGAGGGAAGGAGGGGACTGGGGGAAAGGGGGGAATGGAGGATGGAGGGGAATGGGGGGAAGGAGGGAAAGGAGGGGAATGGGGGAAAGGAGGGGAATGGGGGATGGAGGGGAATGGGGGAGGAGGGGAATGGGGGAAGGAGGGGAATGGGGGAAGGAGTGGAATGAGGGAAGGAGGGGACTGGGGGAAATGGGGGAATGGAGGATGGAGGGGAATGGGGAAGGAGGGAAAGGAGGGGAATGGGGGAAAGGAGGGGAATGGGGGATGGAGTGGAATGGGGAAGGAGAGGAATGGGGAAGGAGGGGAATGGGGGAAGGAGTGGAATGAGGGAAGGAGGGGACTGGGGGAAAGGGGGGGAATGGAGAATGGAGGGGAATGGGGGAATGAGGGAAAGGAGGGGAATGAGGGAAAGGAGGGGAATGGGAAGGAGGGGAATGGGGGCAGGAGGGGAATGGGAAGGAGGGGAATGGGGAGGAGGGGAATGGGGGAAGGAGGGGAATGGGGGAAGGATTGGAATGAGGGAAGGAAGGGACTGGGAAAGAAGGGGAATGGGGTTAGCAGGGGAATGGGGGGAAGGAGGGAAATGGGGGAAGGAGGGAAATGGGGGAAGGAGGGGAATGGGGAAGGAGGGAAATGGGGGAAGGAAGGAAATGGGGGAAGGAAGGAAATGGGGGAAAGGAGGGAATGAGGAAAGGAGGGGAATGGGGGAAGGAGGGGAATGGGAGAAAGGAGGGGAATGGGGAAGGAGGGGGAATGGGGGAAGGAGGGAAATGGGGGAAAGGAGGGGAAGGAGGAGAATGGGGGAAGGAGGGGAATGGGGGAAGGATGGGAATGGGGGAAAGGAGGGAATCGGGAAGGAGGGAAACGGGGAAAGGAGGGGAATGGGGGAAAAGAGGGGAATGGGAAAGGAGGGGAATGGGGGAAGGAGGGGAATGGGGGAAGGATGGGAATGGGGGAAAGGAGGGGGATGGGGAAGGAGGAGAATGGGGGCAGGAGGGGAATGTGGAAGGAGGGGAATGGGGGAGGAGGGGAATGGGGAGGAGGGGAATGGGGAGGAGGGGAATGGGGGAAGGAGGGGAATGGGGGAAGGAGTGGAATGAGGGAAGGAGGGGACTGGGGGAAAGGAGGGGAATGGAGGATGGAGGGGAATGGGGGAAGGGGGAAAGGAGGTGACTGGTGAAAAAGAGGGGAATGGGGGATGGAGGGGAATGGGGAAGGAGGGGAATGGGGGAAGGAGGGGAATGGGGGAAGGAGGGGAATGGGGGGAAGGAGTGGAATGGGGGAAGGAGGGGACTGGGGGAAAGGAGGGGAATGGAGGATGGAGGGGAATGGGGGAAGGGGGAAAGGAGGGGACTGGGGGAAAGGAGGGGAATGGGGGATGGAGGGGAATGGGGAAGGAGGGGAATGGGGGAAGGAGGGGAATGGGGGAAGGAGGGGAATGGGGGCAGGAGGGGAATGGGGAAGGAGGGGAATGGGGAGGAGGGGAATGGGGAGGAGGGGAATGGGGGAAGGAGGGGAATGGGGGAAGGAGTGGAATGAGGGAAGGAGGGGACTGGGGGAAAGGAGGGGAATGGAGGTTGGAGGGGAATGGGGGATTGAGGGGAATGGGGAAGGAGGGGAATGGGGAAGGAGGGGAATGGGGGAAGGAGGCGAATGGGAGGAAGGGGGAAGGCGGGGAATGGGGGAAGGAGGGAAATGGGCGAAGGAGGGAATTGGGGGAAAGGAGGGGAATGGGAAAGAAGGGGAATAGGGGGAAGGAGGGGAATGGGGGGAAGGAGGGGGATGGGGGGAAGGAGGGAATGGGAGAGAAGGACGGAAATGGGGGAAGGAGGGGAATGGGGGAAGGAGGGAAATGGGGAAAGGAGGGAATTGGGGGAAGGAGGGGGATGGGGAAGGAGGGGAATGGGGGAAGGAGGGGAATGGGGGAAAGGAGGGGGATGGGGGAAGGAGGGGAATGGGGGAAGGAGGGAAATGGGGAAAGGAGGGAATTGGGGGAAGGAGGGGGATGAGGGAAAGGAGGGGAATGGGGAAGGAGGGGAATGGGGGAAAGCAGGGGAATGGGGAAGGAGGGGAATTGGGGAAGGAGGGGAATGGGGGAAAGGAGGGGAATGGGGGAAGGAGTGGAATGGGGGGAGGAGGGGACAGGGGGAAAGGAGGGGGATGGAGGATGGAGGGGAATGGGGGAAGGGGGGAATGGAGGGGAATGGGGAAGGAGGGGAATGGGGGAAGGAGGGGAATGGGGCAGGAGGGGAATGGGGGCAGGAGTGGAATGGAGGATGGAGGGGAATGGGGAAGGGGGGAAGGGGGGAAGGAGGGGAATGGGGGAAGGAGTGGAATGGAGGATGGAGGGGAATGGGGAAGGGGGGAAGGAGGGGAATGGGGGAAGGAGGGGAATGGGGGGTGGAGGGGAATGGGGAAGGAGGGGAATGGGGGAAGGAGGGAAATGGGCAAAGGAGGGAATTAGGGGAAAGGAGGGGAATGGGAAACAAGGGGAATGGGGGAAGGAGGGGGATGGGGGGGAAGGAGGGAATTGGGGGAAGGAGGGAAATGGGGGAAGGAGGGAAATGGGGAAAGGAGGGAATTGGGGGAAGGAGGGGGGATGGGGAAGAAGGGGAATGGGGGAAGGAGGGGAATGGGGGAAAGGAATGGAATGGTGGGAGGGGAATGGGGGAAGGAGGGGAATGGGGGAAGGAGGGAAATGGGGAAAGGAGGGAATTGGGGGAAGGAGGGGGATGGGGGAAAGGAGGGGAATGGGGAAGGGGGGAATGGGGAATGGAGGGGAATTGGCGAAGGAGGGGAATGGGGGAAGGAGGGGAATGGGGGAAGGAGGGGAATGGGGGAAGGAGGGGAATGGGGGAAGGACGGGAATAGGGGAAAGGAGGGGGAATGGGGGAAGGAGGGGAATGGGGGCAGGAGGGGAATGGGGAAGGAGGGGAATGGGGAGGAGGGGAATGGGGAGGAGGGGAATGGGGGAAGGAGGGGAATGGGGGAAGGAGTGGAATGAGGGAAGGAGGGGACTGGGGGAAAGGAGGGGAATGGAGGTTGGAGGGGAATGGGGGAAGGGGGGAATGGGGAAGGAGGGGAATGGGGGAAGGAGGGGAATGGGGGAAGGAGGGGAATGGGGGATGGAGGGGAATGGAGAAGGAGGGGAATGGGGAAGGAGAGGAATGGGGGAAGGAGGCGAATGGGAGGAAGGAGGGAAAGGAGGGGAATGGGGGAAAGGAGGGGAATGGGGGATGGAGGGGAATGGGAGAGGAGGGGAATGGGGAAGGAGGGGAATGGGGAAGGAGGGGAATGGGGAAGGAGTGGAATGAGGGAAGGAGGGGACTGGGGGAAAGGGGGGAATGGAGGATGGAGGGGAATGGGGGAAGGAGGGAATGGAGGGGAATGAGGGAAAGGAGGGGAATGGGGAGGAGGGGAATGGGGGCAGGAGGGGAATGGGGAAGGAGGGGGATGGGGGAGGAGGGGAATGGGGGAAGGAGGGGAATGGGGGAAGGATTGGAATGAGGGAAGGAAGGGATTGGGAAAGAAGGGGAATGGGGTAAGCAGGGAATGGGGGGAAGGAGGGAAATGGGGGAAGGAGGGAAATGGGGGAAGGAGGGGAATGGGGGAAGGAGGGAAATGGGGGAAGGAAGGAAATGGGGGAAAGGAGGGAATGAGGAAAGGAGGAGAATGGGGGAAGGAGGGGAATGGGAGAAAGGAGGGGAATGGGGAAGGAGGGGAATGGGGGAAGGAGGGAAATGGGGGGAAGGAGGGGAATGGGGGGAAGGAGTGGAATGAGGGAAGGAGGGGACTGGGGGAAAGGGGGGAATGGAGGATGGAGGGGAATGGGGGAAGGAGGGAAAGGAGGGGAATGGGGGAAAGGAGGGGAATGGGGGATGGAGGGGAATGGGGGAGGAGGGGAATGGGGGAAGGAGGGGAATGGGGGAAGGAGTGGAATGAGGGAAGGAGGGGAATGGGGGAAATGGGGAAATGGAGGATGGAGGGGAATGGGGAAGGAGGGAAAGGAGGGGAATGGGGGAAAGGAGGGGAATGGGGGATGGAGTGGAATGGGGAAGGAGAGGAATGGGGAAGGAGGGGAATGGGGGAAGGAGTGGAATGAGGGAAGGAGGGGACTGGGGGAAAGGGGGGGAATGGAGGATGGAGGGGAATGGGGGAATGAGGGAAAGGAGGGGAATGGGAAGGAGGGGAATGGGGAAGGAGGGGAATGGGGGAAGGAGGGAAATGGGCAAAGGAGGGAATTAGGGGAAAGGAGGGGAATGGGAAACAAGGGGAATGGGGGAAGGAGGGGGATGGGGGGAAGGAGGGAAATGGGGAAAGGAGGGAATTGGGGGAGGAGGGGGATGGGGAAGAAGGGGAATGGGGGAAGGAGGGGAATGGGGGAAAGGAATGGAATGGTGGGAGGGGAATGGGGGAAGGAGGGGAATGGGGGAAGGAGGGAAATGGGGAAAGGAGGGAATTGGGGGAAGGAGGGGGATGGGGGAAAGGAGGGGAATGGGGAAGGGGGGAATGGGGAAAGGAGGGGAATTGGCGAAGGAGGGGAATGGGGGAAGGAGGGGAATGGGGGAAGGAGGGGAATGGGGGAAGGAGGGGAATGGGGGAAGGACGGGAATAGGGGAAAGGAGGGGAATGGGGGAAGGAGGGGAATGGGGGCAGGAGGGGAATGGGGAAGGAGGGGAATGGGGAGGAGGGGAATGGGGAGGAGGGGAATGGGGGAAGGAGGGGAATGGGGGAAGGAGTGGAATGAGGGAAGGAGGGGACTGGGGGAAAGGAGGGGAATGGAGGTTGGAGGGGAATGGGGGAAGGGGGGAATGGGGAAGGAGGGGAATGGGGGAAGGAGGGGAATGGGGGAAGGAGGGGAATGGGGGATGGAGGGGAATGGGGAAGGAGGGGAATGGGGAAGGAGAGGAATGGGGGAAGGAGGCGAATGGGAGGAAGGAGGGAAAGGAGGGGAATGGGGGAAAGGAGGGGAATGGGGGATGGAGGGGAATGGGAGAGGAGGGGAATGGGGAAGGAGGGGAATGGGGAAGGAGGGGAATGGGGAAGGAGTGGAATGAGGGAAGGAGGGGACTGGGGGAAAGGGGGGAATGGAGGATGGAGGGGAATGGGGGAAGGAGGGAATGGAGGGGAATGAGGGAAAGGAGGGGAATGGGGAGGAGGGGAATGGGGGCAGGAGGGGAATGGGGAAGGAGGGGAATGGGGGAGGAGGGGAATGGGGGAAGGAGGGGAATGGGGGAAGGATTGGAATGAGGGAAGGAAGGGATTGGGAAAGAAGGGGAATGGGGTAAGCAGGGGAATGGGGGGAAGGAGGGAAATGGGGGAAGGAGGGAAATGGGGGAAGGAGGGGAATGGGGGAAGGAGGGAAATGGGGGAAGGAAGGAAATGGGGGAAAGGAGGGAATGAGGAAAGGAGGAGAATGGGGGAAGGAGGGGAATGGGAGAAAGGAGGGGAATGGGGAAGGAGGGGAATGGGGGAAGGAGGGAAATGGGGGAAAGGAGGGGAATGGGGGAAGGAGTGGAATGAGGGAAGGAGGGGACTGGGGGAAAGGGGGGAATGGAGGATGGAGGGGAATGGGGGAAGGAGGGAAAGGAGGGGAATGGGGGAAAGGAGGGGAATGGGGGATGGAGGGGAATGGGGGAGGAGGGGAATGGGGGAAGGAGGGGAATGGGGGAAGGAGTGGAATGAGGGAAGGAGGGGACTGGGGGAAATGGGGAAATGGAGGATGGAGGGGAATGGGGAAGGAGGGAAAGGAGGGGAATGGGGGAAAGGAGGGGAATGGGGGATGGAGTGGAATGGGGAAGGAGAGGAATGGGGAAGGAGGGGAATGGGGGAAGGAGTGGAATGAGGGAAGGAGGGGACTGGGGGAAAGGGGGGGAATGGAGGATGGAGGGGAATGGGGGAATGAGGGAAAGGAGGGGAATGGGAAGGAGGGGAATGGGGGCAGGAGGGGAATGGGGAAGGAGGGGAATGGGGGAGGAGGGGAATGGGGGAAGGAGGGGAATGGGGGAAGGATTGGAATGAGGGAAGGAAGGGACTGGGAAAGAAGGGGAATGGGGGCAGGAGGGGAATGGGGATGGAGTGGAATGGGGAAGGAGGGAAATGGGGGAAGTTGGGGAATGGGGAAGGAGCGAAATGGGGGAAGGAAGGAAATGGGGGAAGGAAGGAAATGGGGGAAAGGAGGGAATGAGGAAAGGAGGGGAATGGGGGAAGGAGGGGAATGGGAGAAAGGAGGGGAATGGGGAAGGAGGGGAATGGGGGAAGGAGGGAAATGGGGGAAAGGAGGGGAAGGAGGAGAATGGGGGAAGGAGTGGAATGGGGGAAGGATGGGAATGGGGGAAAGGAGGGAATCGGGAAGGAGGGAAACGGGGAAAGGAGGGGAATGGGGGAAAAGAGGGGAATGGGAAAGGAGGGGAATGGGGGAAGGAGGGGAATGGGGGAAGGATGGGAATGGGGGAAAGGAGGGGGATGGGGAAGGAGGGGAATGGGGGCAGGAGGGGAATGTGGAAGGAGGGGAATGGGGGAGGAGAGGAATGTGGAGGAGGGGAATGGGGGAGGAGGGGAATGGGGGAAGGAGGGGAATGGGGGAAGGAGTGGAATGAGGGAAGGAGGGGACTGGGGGAAAGGAGGGAATGGAGGATGGAGGGGAATGGGGGAAGGGGGAAAGGAGGGGACTGGGGGAAAGGAGGGGAATGGGGGATGGAGGGGAATGGGGAAGGAGGGGAATGGGGGAAGGAGGGGAATGGGGGAAGGAGGGGAATGGGGGCAGGAGTGGAATGGGGGAAGGAGGGGACTGGGGGAAAGGAGGGGAATGGAGGATGGAGGGGAATGGGGGAAGGGGGAAAGGAGGGGACTGGGGGAAAGGAGGGGAATGGGGGATGGAGGGGAATGGGGAAGGAGGGGAATGGGGGAAGGAGGGGAATGGGGGAAGGAGGGGAATGGGGGCAGGAGGGGAATGGGGAAGGAGGGGAATGGGGAGGAGGGGAATGGGGAGGAGGGGAATGGGGGAAGGAGGGGAATGGGGGAAGGAGTGGAATGAGGGAAGGAGGGGAATGGGGGAAGGGGGAAAGGAGGGGACTGGGGGAAAGGAGGGGAATGGGGGATGGAGGGGAATGGGGAAGGAGGGGAATGGGGGAAGGAGGGGAATGGGGGAAGGAGGGGAATGGGGGAAGGAGGGGAATGGGGGCAGGAGGGGAATGGGGAAGGAGGGGAATGGGGAGGAGGGGAATGGGGAGGAGGGGAATGGGGGAAGGAGGGGAATGGGGGAAGGAGTGGAATGAGGGAAGGAGGGGACTGGGGGAAAGGAGGGGAATGGAGGTTGGAGGGGAATGGGGGATTGAGGGGAATGGGGAAGGAGGGGAATGGGGAAGGAGGGGAATGGGGGAAGGAGGCGAATGGGAGGAAGGGGGAAGGCGGGGAATGGGGGAAGGAGGGAAATGGGCGAAGGAGGGAATTGGGGGAAAGGAGGGGAATGGGAAAGAAGGGGAATGGGGGGAAGGAGGGGAATGGGGGGAAGGAGGGGAATGGGGGGAAGGAGGGAAATGGGAGAAGGACGGAAATGGGGGAATGAGGGGAATGGGGGAAGGAGGGAAATGGGGAAAGGAGGGAATTGGGGGAAGGATGGGGATGGGGAAGGAGGGGAATGGGGGAAGGAGGGGAATGGGGGAAAGGAGGGGGATGGGGGAAGGAGGGGAATGGGGGAAGGAGGGAAATGGGGAAAGGAGGGAATTGGGGGAAGGAGGGGGATGAGGGAAAGGAGGGGAATGGGGAAGGAGGGGAATGGGGGAAAGCAGGGGAATGGGGAAGGAGGGGAATTGGGGAAGGAGGGGAATGGGGGAAGGAGGGGAATGGGGGAAGGAGTGGAATGGGGAAGGAGGGGACAGGGGGAAAGGAGGGGGATGGAGGATGGAGGGGAATGGGGGAAGGGGGGAATGGAGGGGAATGGGGAAGGAGGGGAATGGGGGAAGGAGGGGAATGGGGCAGGAGGGGAATGGGGGCAGGAGGGGAATGTGGAAGGAGGGGAATGGGGGAAGGAGTGGAATGGAGGATGGAGGGGAATGGGGAAGGGGGGAAGGAGGGGAATGGGGAAGGAGGGGAATGGGGGGTGGTGGGGAATGGGGAAGGAGGGGAATGGGGGAAGGAGGGAAATGGGCAAAGGAGGGAATTAGGGGAAAGGAGGGGAATGGGAAACAAGGGGAATGGGGGAAGGAGGGGGATGGGGGGAAGGAGGGAATTGGGGGAAGGAGGGAAATGGGGGAAGGAGGGAAATGGGGAAAGGAGGGAATTGGGGGAAGGAGGGGGATGGGGAAGGAGGGGAATGGGGGAAGGAGGGGAATGGGGGAAAGGAAGGGAATGGGGGGAGGGGAATGGGGGAAGGAGGGGAATGGGGGAAGGAGGGAAATGGGGAAAGGAGGGAATTGGGGGAAGGAGGGGGATGGGGGAAAGGAGGGGAATGGGGAAGGGGGGAATGGGGAAAGGAGGGGAATTGGCGAAGGAGGGGAATGGGGGAAGGAGGGGAATGGGGGAAGGAGGGGAATGGGGGAAGGAGGGGAATGGGGGAAGGACGGGAATAGGGGAAAGGAGGGGAATGGGGGAAGGAGGGGAATGGGGGCAGGAGGGGAATGGGGAAGGAGGGGAATGGGGAGGAGGGGAATGGGGAGGAGGGGAATGGGGGAAGGAGGGGAATGGGGGAAGGAGTGGAATGAGGGAAGGAGGGGACTGGGGGAAAGGAGGGGAATGGAGGTTGGAGGGGAATGGGGGAAGGGGGAATGGGGAAGGAGGGGAATGGGGGAAGGAGGGGAATGGGGGAAGGAGGGGAATGGGGGATGGAGGGGAATGGGGAAGGAGGGGAATGGGGATGGAGAGGAATGGGGGAAGGAGGCGAATGGGAGGAAGGAGGGAAATGAGGGGAATGGGGGAAAGGAGGGGAATGGGGGATGGAGGGGAATGGGAGAGGAGGGGAATGGGGAAGGAGGGGAATGGGGAAGGAGGGGAATGGGGAAGGAGTGGAATGAGGGAAGGAGGGGACTGGGGGAAAGGGGGGAATGGAGGATGGAGGGGAATGGGGGAAGGAGGGAATGGAGGGGAATGAGGGAAAGGAGGGGAATGGGGAGGAGGGGGAATGGGGGCAGGAGGGGAATGGGGAAGGAGGGGAATGGGGGAGGAGGGGAATGGGGGAAGGAGGGGAATGGGGGAAGGATTGGAATGAGGGAAGGAAGGGACTGGAAAGAAGGGGAATGGGGTAAGCAGGGGAATGGGGGAAGGAGGGAAATGGGGGAAGGAGGGAAATGGGGGAAGGAGGGGAATGGGGGAAGGAGGGAAATGGGGGAAGGAAGGAAATGGGGGAAAGGAGGGAATGAGGAAAGGAGGGGAATGGGGGAAGGAGGGGAATGGGAGAAAGGAGGGGAATGGGGAAGGAGGGGAATGGGGGAAGGAGGGAAATGGGGGAAAGGAGGGGAATGGGGGAAGGAGTGGAATGAGGGAAGGAGGGGACTGGGGGAAAGGGGGGAATGGAGGATGGAGGGGAATGGGGGAAGGAGGGAAAGGAGGGGAATGGGGGAATGGAGGGGAATGGGGGATGGAGGGGAATGGGGGAGGACGGGAATGGGGGAAGGAGGGGAATGGGGGAAGGAGTGGAATGAGGGAAGGAGGGGACTGGGGGAAATGGGGGAATGGAGGATGGAGGGGAATGGGGAAGGAGGGAAAGGAGGGGAATGGGGGAAAGGAGGGGAATGGGGGATGGAGTGGAATGGGGAAGGAGAGGAATGGGGAAGGAGGGGAATGGGGGAAGGAGTGGAATGAGGGAAGGAGGGGACTGGGGGAAAGTGGGGGAATGGAGGATGGAGGGGAATGGGGGAATGAGGGAAAGGAGGGGAATGGGAAGGAGGGGAATGGGGGCAGGAGGGGAATGGGGAAGGAGGGGAATGGGGGAGGAGGGGAATGGGGGAAGGAGGGGAATGGGGGAAGGATTGGAATGAGGGAAGGAAGGGACTGGGAAAGAAGGGGAATGGGGGCAGGAGGGGAATGGGGATGGAGTGGAATGGGGAAGGAGGGAAATGGGGGAAGGAGGGGAATGGGGAAGGAGCAAAATGGGGGAAGGAAGGAAATGGGGGAAGGAAGGAAATGGGGGAAAGGAGGGGAATGGGGAAGGAGGGGAATGGGGGAAGGAGGGAAATGGGGGAAAGGAGGGGAAGGAGGAGAATGGGGGAAGGAGGGGAATGGGGGAAGGATGGGAATGGGGGAAAGGAGGGAATCGGGAAGGAGGGAAACGGGGAAAGGAGGGGAATGGGGGAAAAGAGGGGAATGGGAAAGGAGGGGAATGGGGGAAGGAGGGGAATGGGGGAAGGATGGGAATGGGGGAAAGGAGGGGGATGGGGAAGGAGGGGAATGGGGGCAGGAGGGGAATGTGGAAGGAGGGGAATGGGGGAGGAGGGGAATGGGGAGGAGGGGAATGGGGGAGGAGGGGAATGGGGGAAGGAGGGGAATGGGGGAAGGAGTGGAATGAGGGAAGGAGGGGACTGGGGGAAAGGAGGGGAATGGAGGATGGAGGGGAATGGGGGAAGGGGGAAAGGAGGGGACTGGGGGAAAGGAGGGGAATGGGGGATGGAGGGGAATGGGGAAGGAGGGGAATGGGGGAAGGAGGGGAATGGGGGAAGGAGGGGAATGGGGGAAGGAGTGGAATGGGGGAAGGAGGGGACTGGGGGAAAGGAGGGGAATGGAGGATGGAGGGGAATGGGGGAAGGGGGAAAGGAGGGGACTGGGGGAAAGGAGGGGAATGGGGGATGGAGGGGAATGGGGAAGGAGGGGAATGGGGGAAGGAGGGGAATGGGGGAAGGAGGGGAATGCGGGCAGGAGGGGAATGGGGAAGGAGGGGAATGGGGAGGAGGGGAATGGGGAGGAGGGGAATGGGGGAAGGAGGGGAATGGGGGAAGGAGTGGAATGAGGGAAGGAGGGGACTGGGGGAAAGGAGGGGAATGGAGGTTGGAGGGGAATGGGGGATTGAGGGGAATGGGGAAGGAGGGGAATGGGGAAGGAGGGGAATGGGGGAAGGAGGCGAATGGGAGGAAGGGGGAAGGCGGGGAATGGGGGAAGGAGGGAAATGGGCGAAGGAGGGAATTGGGGGAAAGGAGGGGAATGGGAAAGAAGGGGAATGGGGGGAAGGAGGGGAATGGGGGGAAGGAGGGGGATGGGGGAAGGAGGGAAATGGGAGAAGGATGGAAATGGGGGAAGGAGGGGAATGGGGGAAGGAGGGAAATGGGGAAAGGAGGGAATTGGGGGAAGGAGGGGGATGGGGAAGGAGGGGAATGGGGGAAGAGGGGAATGGGGGAAAGGAGGGGGATGGGGGAAGGAGGGGAATGGGGGAAGGAGGGAAATGGGGAAAGGAGGGAATTGGGGGAAGGAGGGGGATGAGGGAAAGGAGGGGAATGGGGAAGGAGGGGAATGGGGGAAAGCAGGGGAATGGGGAAGGAGGGGAATTGGGGAAGGAGGAGAATGGGGGAAGGAGGGGAATGGGGGAAGGAGTGGAATGGGGGAAGGAGGGGACAGGGGGAAAGGAGGGGGATGGAGGATGGAGGGGAATGGGGAAGGGGGGAATGGAGGGGAATGGGGAAGGAGGGGAATGGGGGAAGGAGGGGAATGGGGCAGGAGGGGAATGGGGGCAGGAGGGGAATGTGGAAGGAGGGGAATGGGGGAAGGAGTGGAATGGAGGATGGAGGGGAATGGGGAAGGGGGGAAGGGGGGAAGGAGGGGAATGGGGGAAGGAGTGGAATGGAGGGGAATGGGGAAGGTGGGAAGGGGGGAAGGAGGGGAATGGGGGAAGGAGGGGAATGGGGGGTGGAGGGGAATGGGGGAAGGAGGGAAATGGGCAAAGGAGGGAATTAGGGGAAAGGAGGGGAATGGGAAACAAGGGGAATGGGGGGAAGGAGGGGGATGGGGGGAAGGAGGGAATTGGGGGAAGGAGGGAAATGGGGGAAGGAGGGAAATGGGGAAAGGAGGGAATTGGGGGAAGGAGGGGGATGGGGAAGGAGGGGAATGGGGGAAGGAGGGGAATGGGGGAAAGGAAGGGAATGGGGGGAGGGGAATGGGGGAAGGAGGGGAATGGGGGAAGGAGGGAAATGGGGAAAGGAGGGAATTGGGGGAAGGAGGGGGATGGGGGAAAGGAGGGGAATGGGGAAGGGGGGAATGGGGAAAGGAGGGGAATTGGGGAAGGAGGGGAATGGGGGAAGGAGGGGAATGGGGGAAGGAGGGGAATGGGGGAAGGACGGGAATAGGGGAAAGGAGGGGAATGGGGAAGGACGGGAATAGGGGAAAGGAGGGGAATGGGGAAGGAGGGGAATGGGAAAGGAGGGGAATGGGGAAAGAGGGGAATGGGGGAAAGGAGGGGAATGGGAAAGGAGGGGAATGGGGAAAGGAGGGGAATGGGGGAAAGAAGGGGAAGGAGGGGGATGGGGAAGGAGGGGAATGGGGGAAAGGAGGGGAATGGGGAAGGACGGGAATAGGGGAAAGGAGGGGAATGGGGAAGGACAGGAATAGGGGAAAGGAGGGGAATGGGGATAGGAGGGGAATGGGAAAGGAGGGGAATGGGGAAAGGAGGGGAATGGGGGAAAGGAGGGGAATGGGAAAGGAGGGGAATGGGGAAAGGAGGGGAATGGGAAAGGACAGGAATAGGGGAAAGGAGGGGAATGGGGAAAGGAGGGGAATGGGGAAAGGAGGGGAATGGGGAAAGGAGGGGAATGGGGGAAAGAAGGGGAAGGAGGGGGATGGGGAAGGAGGGGAATGGGGGAAGGAGGGGAATGGGGGAAGGACGGGAATAGGGGAAAGGAGGGGAAGGAGGGGGATGGGGAAGGAGGGGAATGGGGTAAGGACGGGAATAGGGGAAAGGAGGGGAAGGAGGGGGATGGGGAAGGAGGGGAATGGGGGAAAGAGGGGAATGGGGGAAGGACGGGAATAGGGGAAAGGAAGGGAAGGAGGGAAATGGGGAAAGGAGGGAATTGGGGGAAGGAGCGGGATGGGGGAAAGGAGGGGAATGGGGAAGGAAGGGATGGGGAAAGGAGGGGAATGGGGAAAGAGGGGGATGGGGAAGGAGGGGATGGAGGGGAATGAGGAAGGAGGAGAATGGGGGAAGGACGGGAATAGGGGAAAGGAGGGGAAGGAGGGGGATGGGGAAGGAGGGGAATGGGGGAAGGAGGGGAATGGGGGAAGGACGGGAATAGGGGAAAGGAGGGGAAGGAGGGGGATGGGGAAGGAGGGGAATGGGGGAAGGATGGGAATAGGGGGAAGGAGGGGGATGTGGAAGGAGGGGAATGGGGGAAGGAATTGAATGGGGAAGGAGGGGAATGGGGCAGGAGGGGAATGGGGATGGAGGGAAATGGGGAAGGAGGGGAATGGGGGAAGGAGTGGAATGAGGGAAGGAGGGGACTGGGGGAAGGAGGGGAATGGGGGAAGGACGGGAATACGGGAAAGGAGGGGAAGGAGGGTGATGGGGTAGGAGGGGAATGGGGGAAGGAATTGAATGGGGAAGGAGGGAAATGGGGGCAGGAGGGGAATGGGGAAGGAGGGGAATGGGGGAAGGAGGGGAATGGGGGAAGGAATTGACTGGGGGAAAGGAGGGGAATGGAGGAAAGGGGGAAGGATGGGAATGTGGGTAACGATGGGAATGGGGAAGGAGGGGAATGGGGGATGGAGGGGAATGGGGAAGGAGGGGAATGGGGAAAGGAGAGAATTGGGGGAAGGAGGGGAATGGGGGAAGGAGGCGAATGGGGGAAGGAGGAGAATGAGGGAATGGGAAAGGAGGGGAATGGGGGAAGGAGGGGAATGGGGGAAGGAGGAGAATGGGGGAATGGGAAAGGAGGGGAATGGGGGAAGGAGGGGAATGGGAGGAAGGTGGAAGGAGGGGAATGGGGGAAGGAGGGAAATGGGTGAAGGAGGGAAATGGGGGAAAGGAGTGGAATTGGAAAGGAGGGTAATGGGGGAAGCAGGGGAATGGGGGAAGGAGGGGAATGGGGAAGGAAGGGAATGGGGGAAGGAGGAGAATGGGGGAATGGGAAAGGAGGGGAATGGGGGAAGAGGGGAATGGGAGGAAGGGGGAAGGAGGGGAATGGGGGAAGGAGGGAAATGGGTGAAGGAGGGAAATGGGGGAAAGGAGTGGAATTGGAAAGGAGGGTAATGGGGGAAGCAGGGGAATGGGGGAAGGGGGGAAATGGGGGATGGTGGGAAATGTGGGAAGGAGGGGATTGGGGGAAGCAGGGGAATGGGGGAAGGAGAGAAATGGGGGAAAGGAGGGGAATTGGGAAGGAAGGGAATGGGGAAGGAGGTGATTGGGGAGGGGGGGGGTGAACTGACGGACAAAGCCTCGACCTATGTGAAATTGGTAAAGACAACGGCCTCTCTGGTCCTCCGGGCATGCCGGATCCTTACTGCTGCCTGTCCTCCACTCTCCGGCTCCCCCTGCGGCTCACCATGGGCCCATCCTCCATCCCCTCCTTGTCAGGCTCCTCCTCCTCCTCAGATGAAGCCACATGTCCCTTCTTCTCCTCGAGCATACAGCCCCACTGCTTTGCCAGATTGTGGAGATAACAGAATACTACCATAAAGTGACATTCCCTCTGAGGGGTGTACTGCAGAGCACCACCTGCATGGTCCAGGTATCGGAACCGCATTCTGAGCAGTCAGATGCACCGCTCAATGACAGCATGGGTGGCCACATAGTCCTCATTATATCGGCTCCGCCTTGACCTCCAACCTCTGCGCTGGCATCATCAGCCAGGACCTCAGTGGGTACCCCTTATCCCCAAGAGGAAACCGTTATTCTGCGGTGGTCCTCGAAGATGCCGGTGATCTCCAAGTATCTAAGGATGTAGCTGTCATGCACGATCCTTGGGAAGCGTGCACACAGGTGCATGATCCGGAGGTGGTGGGAACACCGGAGTAGAAGAGTCAGGGAATAGAACCCCTTCATGGTAATGAAGGGAACTCCATGATGGAATGGTGCACGTAAGGTGACATGTGTGCCATCAATTAATCAATTACCCCCTGGACCTGGGGCATCCCGGCGATGGCAGAGAATCTTTCAGCCCGGGCATCTTAGTGGTCCAGCTAAAAGTTGATGAGTCTGCTGCCAGGTATACAAGTCATTTGTGACCTCACAGAAGCACTTGCGGGCTGTAGATTGTGAAGTATTTGCTGACGATACGACCATAGTGGGCCGGATCTCGAATAACGATGAGTCCGAATACAGGAGGGAGATAGAGAACCTAGTGGAGTGGTGTAGCGACAACAATCTCTCCCTCAATGCCAGCAAAACTAAAGAGCTGGTAATTGACTTCAGGAAGCAAAGTACTGTACACACCCCAGTCAGCATCAACGGGGCCGAGGTGGAGATGGTTAGCAGTTTCAAATTCCTAGGGGTGCACATCTCCAAAAATCTGTCCTGGTCCACCCACGTCGAAGCTACCACCAAGAAAGCACAACAGCGCCTATACTTCCTCAGGAAACTAAGGAAATTCGGCATGTCCACATTAACCCTTACCAACTTTTACAGATGCACCATAGAAAGCATCCTATCAGGCTGCATCACAGCCTGGTATGGCAACTGCTCGGTCCAGGACCACAAGAAACTTCAGAGAGTCGTGAACACCGCCCAGTCCATCACATGAACTTGCCTCCCATCCATTGACTCCATCTACACCTCCCGCTGCCTGGGGAAAGCGGGCAGCATAATCAAAGACCCCTCCCCCCCCCCCCCCCCGGCTTACTCACTCTTCCAACTTCTTCCATCGGGCAGGAGATACAGAAGTCTGAGAACACGCACAAACAGACTCAAAAACAGCTTCTTCCCCACTGTCACCAGACTCCTAAATGACCCTCTTATGGACTGACCTCATTAACACTACACCCTGTATGCTTCATCCGGTGCCAGTGCTTTTGTAGTTACATTGTATATCTTGTGCTGCCCTATTATGTATTTTTTTTAATTCCTTTTTCTTCCCATGTACTTAATGGTCTGTTGAGCTTCTCGCAGGAAAATACTTTTCACTGTACCTCGGTACACGTGACAATAAACAAATCCAATCCAATCCAATCCAAATGTCGCACAAGTCCCCGTTCGAGCCCTGGAATGAACCGGTGGCATAGACGTTCAGGGCTGTGGTCACCTTCACAGCCACCAGGAGTGGGTGTCCATCTCCTCCACAGGGTGCGAGGTCCACGAGGAAGTGGCACAGGTGCCGCACTGTCTCTTTGTTGAGACAGAGTCTCCTGCGGCACATGTTGTCCGTCAACTCCTCTGAAGACCAACGGCGCTTGTACACCTTGAACTCTCGCTGGTGTCACCCTCTGGGTTTCTCCTTGTCCTGATGGGTGGCCGGGTCTTCAGTGTGAGCGGCGGCCCCGTGCACATGGGGTGCCACCCCCAACCTGTGTCGATGCTGCTGCTACCTTCTCTAGTGTCTGGCCGCCAGGGCTGCCACCAGCACGGCGAGGGCATCCTCTGCGGGACCAACACCACCATCCATTTTGGTATTTGTAAGGAATTGGAGAAGGCGAGAGACTGATAATCAGTTAGGCCTTCCACCCTGGACCCTCAAATTCCCCAAGCCTCCCCAACCCTTACATGTCCTGCCTTCTCTCAGACTGTCTTCCACAGAGCCAGTTGTGCTGGGAAGTGTTGCTCTGCACACTCGCCCCAGCCACAGCAGGAACCCCTAGACTCCAAATCCCAGACCCCTGCCGGGAACATCAGAGAGACCGTGCCCAGGAGCCCTCCCCTGATCCACACACTCACCCTTCGGTCGGGAGGATATTCCCAGTGCTGAAACCCAGCTCTTGAGTGTTTGATTGTTTGCCTGCTGACTCTATGATGCTGATCTTCTAGAGTTCAGGTAAACTGTTCAGGCTTCAAAGTTTGACTGAAACGCGATGCAATAATCATTGTCTGAGACACGGCATGTGTACCCACGAGAATCCACTTGAGAGTTGAGAATATTTTTGTTTATTAAGCGGTCAACAGCAACAAAGATTTGAAAATCAACTACGCAACACTCCACATATCACACTAACCATTAAACAACAAGGAAATGTCACCATTCCATGTTGGTACCAATACAAAGTGATATCAGCTCATTTTCACAAAAAAAACACAGTATCACCTCTCGCAGGTTGTTCAACAGAAACAGAGGCTAACCTGGGAATGTGTTATCATGTCCAGAACTTTGTCATAGAAATCTGTCCGTCAATGGGTTACTTGTTCCCCGTATCAGTGCCATTCTCTGTCCAGGAGCCGCAGCAGTGCAGGCCCTCCCACACGGCCCAATCTCACCGGAACCAAATCCTGGCATCCGCATATTTCACTGGCACTCAAGGTGCAGTTGAGCATCCTTGACTTCCAATGTGTTTAACCCGCGGTGATGTGCCAGTTACATGCAGCACTCACCACACCAGCAGCAAAAGCATCAGCAAACTGCAAAATCATTTCTTTGACGGCATTAGCAGGTGGCTCATTTGGATCAGTGCCGCGCACCAGGTCCCGCAGCATCTTCGTACTTCAAACCGGATTGCCTTCTGGACTCACATGTCCCCCTAAGCCCCTGTTCCAGGACCCAGGTATCTTAGAAGACACTGTCCCTCTTTCCAGCTACAGAAAAGGAAGGAAACAGCAACAGCAGCCTCCACCGATTAAAAGGTCGCTCAATGTCCCTCCCCCCCACTACCGGCCCAGGGGTAACCTCTGACAAAGCCCAACCCCCCTGAGGGGACCCCCACTCCCATGAGGAGTTCCTCCCCACCCCTCTCCCCAGCCCTGAGCACTGGGGTAAAGGAAAATGGAAATGGCAACTCACTTTCTCAGTTCCCTTCAGCAGCCATTGCACCAGCTTTACGTTTTTAAAAAGAGTGCTGAATGAGTCAATTAGATAGCAAACTGACTCTCACAGGTGCGAATCTCGATTTGCACCTTTCCCGCTATTTAACTGCTGCGCCCAGATCCGGGCCAGGTGCAACGCGGTGGTTAAATCGCATCCTATGTGTCTATTTATTAATTTATTAATTCATAAATCTTCTCTCAACAGCTTTCTCAAATTGTCCTCCCATCTTCAAAAACTCGTGTCCATTCACTTCCAAGTCTCTCTGATCCTCCAAACCATTTTGCAATTGTACTTGCTGCTGTTGCCTGTGTAATTACCCCTATCTGGACATCTGCTGTCATGGTATGTTACACCCCTCTGTCCTGCAGCATCCTCCCATATCCACTGTTGCTAATCTACAAGCACTTTGTGACATTGTCATCCAACTATCCCTGGATGGGCTGTACCATTTCAGTTATACATCCTTCCCTCATTCTTTGTATCTTTGAGAACAACACTCTAAATACATTTCAAGCTTTCAAACTCGGTCCTCTTGTTTTTCAAAACATGTTGAGAAAATCTGGCAAATGAAAGGGCTCAGAACTGGAGGACAATATACCATCCAAACAGTTGTAATAATGATATGGCAAATTCTGCACACTGTACATGCTTCAGACACACATGTTTTGACTCACGGACTGACAGCACTGATCAGCCCAGGATTATCAGAGGCGCTCAGTCTCCAAATAATCTCTTTAATGAAAGCATTAAAAGACACAGCGAACATTTCAGTTAACAAATTTAATCGTATTATTGTGAATGATGCTATGTTTTTTAAAAACTGTTCAACGATTTTGTTTTTTGAGGAAAAATGGGAAAAGGAAAAGCTTTCTGAATGAGGAATTTATGGGAACCCATTGGTCAGATCACATCATCACAGGTTGTCATTATAGATTAGCATCCATTGTGTGTCATATAATGTGACACCTCTAACACTCAGTCTATTAAAGCACCAGCTACAGGATTAATGAGTATGGCAGGCACGGAAGTGTTTACCCACACTCATTTAATAAATTGTTGATCTCATATGGTGGCGACTCAAGGGAGTCATTGGCAAGTGGTATTCCCACTCAACTATTTACCATCATACTTTCTTCCCTGGCACCAACATTCATTAACATTGTTAATGGGTTCAGTTTCCCCTCCTTCAAATCTGCCATCATCACCCCTCTCCTGAAAAGCCAAGCCTTGACCTCACCATCCTTGAAAACTATCATCCAATTTCCAGCTTCTCTTTTGCATCCAAAATTTGTATCCGCCTTTTCCAAACTCCATGTTTTGAATCCCACCAATCAGGTTTCTGTTGCTGCTTTGGTACTGAAATGTATTTTTATCAAAGTCACAAATGACATCCAATGTAATTGTCACAAAGGTAAACCATCTCTTTTTGTCCATGTCAACCTGTCTGCAGCCTTTGACCATGCCATTGCTCGCTCCATTCTTGTCCAGCTGGATGGGCCTGCACATCTCCTGGCTCCGTTCTTATCTATTTAATCATAGCCAAAGAATCGCAATAGATGACTTCTCTTCCACTCTCGGAAAGGTACCTCCATGGTACCCGAGTATCTACCCTTGGCCCCTCTGATTTCTCATCTACGTGCTGCTTCTCATTGGCATCATCCAAAAATACAATATCAGTTTCCACGTGTATGCTGAAGATACCCAGCTCCACCTCAGCACCACTTTTCTCAATCCCCTCATTTTTTTACTTCAAGACTGCTTGTCATTCATCCAGTTCTCAATGAGCAGAAATTTCCTCCAATTAAATATTGGGGGGACTGTTACCCACAGTCCCTGTCATAGATTCTGCTCCCTAACTCGTGACTCCATCCCTCGCATAGACAACTGGCTGAGGCTGAAGCTGTTGCAACCTCATGTCATATTTGACCCCGAGATGGGAATTCCACCACATTTCAGTGTAGTCACTAAAACCGCTTATTTCCAGCTCTATAACATCACTCAACTCCAACCCTGCCACAGATCATCGCTATTGACACCTTCAGCCATCCCTTTATTACCTCCAGACTTAACTCCTTGGTGACCTTCCACACCCTACATTAGAAGTTATCCAAAACTCTGTTGTTTCTGTTCTAACTCACATTACCCCGGTGCTTGCTGACCCATGCTCGCTCCCAGTTAAGCAACTTTTAAAATTCACTCTGAAGATTAGTTATACAGACTGGAAACATTAACTCTGTTTCTCTCTCCACAGAGATTGCCAAACCTGCTGAGTGTTTCCAGCACTTTCTGTTTTTATTTCAGATTTCCAGCATCTGCAGTATTTTTATTTTCATTTAAAATCTACATTAATCCCTCCATGGTCTGGTCCCTCCCTATCTCTGTCATTTCCTAGGGCCCTAAAACGCTCCAAGATATCTGTGGTCCGCTAACTCTGGCCCCTTGAGTATCCGTGATTTCAATCACTGCACCATTGGAAGCCATGCCTTCAGTTGCCTGGGCCCCAGGCTCTGCTATTCCCATTATAGACATCTCCATTATTCGACCTTGCTTCCTCCTTTTAAGAAACTCCTTCAAACCTACCCCTTTGTACAATCTTCAGCCCGGGCCTCGAAATGGTCCTCACCTGGAGCTCTGGATCACAGTGCAGACAAAATCCTACGAAACCACTCTCAACTATTCGGACATAAGTTTGGTAAAACCTCCCAAACAGGAATCAAACACAGCAATAATGCAATTTAAGCTGCACTCTGTGAAATAGTCACAGGATGTCTTCCACTTGGATTCGTACCTGCACTGAACAGGCTGCTGTGCAGTGAACATTGCGGTGGTGTGGTTGTGAAAAATACCGAATGACCATCATGGGCTACAGCCTGGAGGAAATTATTGAATGCCTATAGTGCAGAAGGAGGCCATTTGACCCATCGAGCCTGCGCCGACCCTCCAAAAGGGCACCCTACCTGGGCCCAGTCGCTCGTCTATCCCCATAGCCTCCAGACACTAAGGGGCAATTTTACCATGGCCAATCCAACTAACCTGCACATCTTTGGACTGTGGGAGGAAACCAAAACACCCGAGGTAACCCACGTAGACACAGGAAGAATGTACAAGCTCCGCACAGCCAGTCACTCAAGGCTTGAATTGAACCCAGGTCCCTGGCACTGTGAGGCAGCAGTGCTAACCACTGTGCCACCATACAATGTAAATTTAAAAGCATTTAATCTTGGTTTGATTGGGTTGCTAGCTGTATGTTGAATATAAAAACAGAAGAATTTGGTGCAAATGTAGACCATCCAGCCTCTTGAAACTGCTCCACCAATCAATAAGCACATGGCTAGGGGCAGCACGGTGGCGCAGTGGGTTAACCCTGTTGCCTCACGGCGCCGAGGTCCCTGGTTCGATCCAACTTTGGGTCACTGTTCGTGTGGAGTTTGCACATTCGCCCCGTGTTAGCGTGGGTTTCGCCCCCACATCCCAAAGAGGTGCAGGCTAGGTGGATTGGCCACACTAAATTGCTCCTTAATTGGAAAAAATGAATTGGGTACTCTAAATTTTTTTTTTTTTAAATATGCACATGGCTGGTCTTGGAGCTCAAATCTACTTTCCTACCAAATCCATTGATTCCCCTGAAGCTCAAAAATCTAACCATTGTGCGCTTGAATCAGCCATGGTTTCATTGAAAGCATGCTTGCCTCTAAATCAGAAGGTTGATGAGTTCAAGACCCACTCAAGTTTAAAAAAAATGTTTATTACTCCACTGCAGAACTGTGTGAATGTTATAAAGTCAGAGTTTGGCTGAGGTGTTAAAACAGAGGCCCTCTGTGTCCTCTCAGGTACATGTGAATGATCCTATTTTGAAGAAGTTAGAGGAGTTATTCCCCGGGCCTTATATCTATCCTTCAGTCAGCATCATTTAAAAAAACTATTGGTCATTTTCTGAAAAGGGGTCCGAAGTATAGTCTGGTCTCTCAAATTCATTCTAATTTGGGCTAAGGTTTTATAAAATAGCGCTAATGAAACCCAAAGTAACCAGGCAATATGGAACAGTGACAACTTTTGTGGTTGGAAATAAATTGGCTACAATCACTGGTTTTGCAGTGAATTGACGTTGAACTCCACCTGCACCAATCTGTTGCAAACATTAGAACGCCTTGTACATCCATAACTACTGTAATATATGGTCGATGGTTAGGCAAGGTGGAGTAGTACTGAGGGGGGTTCTGCATTAATGGAGTTGAGACTTCAAAACAGAGGCCTGTCTTAATAGGTGGATGTTAAGAACCCCATTCCAAGAAGAGTGAAGTAAGTTCTCTGGGTATCCAGTCCAACACTCACCTTTCAAATCAACGTCACCAAGAACAGAGTAAGTTCTCCTTCACAGTGATCCCTCTGTGTGAAAATTAGCTATTTTACATGGCAGTACAATATAATCGATAGTATTGAGGGTTGATCAATGCAAGTCATTTTTTATCAATG
Source organism: Scyliorhinus torazame (assembly GCF_047496885.1). NCBI lineage: Eukaryota > Metazoa > Chordata > Chondrichthyes > Carcharhiniformes > Scyliorhinidae > Scyliorhinus > Scyliorhinus torazame. The sequence continues at coordinate 81,198,549 of NC_092723.1, read as the reverse complement.
CAAGTCCTTTTAAAATTATTTTCTGAGAGTGACACGTGATATGAGTACGGGAGAGCTTTAGTTTTTGACAGTTCATCTTTCAATCCTAGTGTACATTTCGCAAATGTCTTTTCTACCCTGTCTAATCCTGTTAGAATTTTGTAAGTTTCTAAGAGATCTCCTCTCACTCTTCTAAACTCCAATGAATGTAATCCTAACGGATTTAGTCTCTCCTCATATGACAGTCCCGCCATCCCACGAATCAGCCTGGTAAACCTTCGCTGCACTCTGTCTGTAGCAAGAACATCCTTCCTCAGATAAGGACACCAAAGCCTTACATTTGCTCATATGCGGCATGGGTAGAGTTTGCTGACCTCTTATCTTTATGGCCATTTAATTTACTGATGCTGCAACAAACATACCCCAGATCAAGCGGCTTTCCAGATTGCCATAAGCAGGGATACTTGAGTAGGTGTGTTCAGGGATAACTCAACTTATTCAAGAATGTAATTTGACTATATTTTATCATTCATAATTATCATAACACAATTGAGTGTTGCATTCAGTTCTGGCTTCTGCAATTTAGGAAAGATGTGAAGGCATTGGAAAGAGTGCAGAAAAGATTCACAAGAATGGGTCCGGGGATGAGGAACTTCAGCTATGAAGATAGATTGGACAAGTTAGGACTGTTCTCGCAGAAGGCTGAGAATAGAGGTGTTCAAAATCATGCGGGGTCTGGACAGAGTAGATAGGAATATGTTGTTCCCATGTGAAAGGATCGAGAATGAAAGGGCATAAATTTAAAGTATTTGGCAAAAGAAGCAAAAACAATATGAGGAAAAACTTTTTCACGCAGTGAGTGGTTAAGGTTTGCAATACACTGCCTGTAAATGAGGCGGGGGTGGGTTCAGTTGAAGCATTCAACAGAAGTCGACCGTTACTTTTAAAGGAAGAATGTGCAGGGCTGGGTTACAGGGAGGAGGGGGAATTAGAACAAATGAATTGCTCCATCGGAGAGCCAGTGCAGACTTAATGGGCTGAATGGCCTCCTTCTGCATTGTAATAATTCTGTCTCACTGGCTTGGGTTTAGGCTGGTTCCCCTTCTATTTAACTTTGCACTGTTTCAGAGGGTGAGGTTCTTCCAAAGCTGAGGGTTCAAACAAAAGTTGCATAATATAGGATGCTCAGCAGTTAGGGCAGATTATGAGACTAATTTCTTTTTGTAAAAGCAAGCAGTCATTTGGCAATTGTATCCACAAAAGCAGCTAGAACATATGGCTATGACATTGTTTTTTTCCAGATGGTCTCATTATGAATGCCCAGTTAAATCCAATAATGACAAACTCATTCAGCTCAGCAGTCAATTGCTTGCAGAGGGGTGTTTGATTGACATCTTTACCACCTTGTAATAAGTTATTCATTCTTTGACTTTGGTATCTCAATGCCTGTATTTACTTAACAAGAGGTGTGAAGTTCACATAGCTTTTTGTTATGAGCGACAATATCGTTCAAAGGAAATGCTAATTGGTTTTTGGTTCCCCACTCAGGATGAGGGGTTTTGCCTTGGATCATGACTCCTCTGAGAAGCTATGACCCATGTCTCCTTAAAGAATGGGCCTGACTGTCAGAACTGGGGTGGGGGCAAGGGTCTGAAATGCATACCAATGCAATGGAGTCAACAAGGACAGGAGTGCTGCATGTGGGCTGGCTCTCCATACCTTTATCGCACATTGGCAAAAGTAGCTGAAAACAGGAATGGGGCAGGAATCACAGAATTATGAACCGTCTCCCGACTTGATCCAAGCTTTTGATTCAAATCCACCTGGCACAGATCTCCTTTCAGTTAGCTCACTGGCATTCGTCTACCCCCAGCTGGCTATCTGAATTTTCGTGGCACTTTACTGAGCAGCGGGGTTTTGAAATGGGGTGACATCTGAACAGAGTGGTTTAATTGGGAATTTGGACATAGTGGAAATTCAGAAAAAGGCGGGCTGGGTGGGGTGGGGGGGGGGGGGGGTGGGGGGGTGGCGGGGGGGGGGGGGGGGGGGTGTTCCAGCTACAGGAGCTGGTGCAAGACAGCAGCAGGGCATAACAGAGCACTCCCAACACACTGGGTAAGTAGCGGGTAAGTTGTTTTTTCCACTTTAAAGCTACATTAACATTAAGGTGAGAGTTCTAGCTTTTCATAAAAACTTCAATAAATTTCTACTGGGCATAAATTTAAGGTAAGAGTCTTTCAGCTCTACGGCGCTGAGGACCCGGGTTCGAATCCCTGCCCTCGGTCACTGTCCATGGGGAGTTTGCACATTCTCCCTGTGTCTGCCTGGGTTTCACCCCCACAACCCAAAGATGTGCAGGTTAGGTGGACTGGCCATGCTAAATTGCCTCTTGATTGGAAGAAAAATAATTGGGTACTCTAAATTTATTTTTAAAAAGTGTTTTAGCTAAAGTTATGGCAGGGGAGCTCAGTCCTGCGTTTGGCAGCGTGTGGGAATTCGCAGACGCTCCTTGCAGTCTGGATGATCAATGTGCAGAAAATGCCACCGGTTTGACCAACTTGAGCTCTGGGTTTCGGAGTTTGAGCGTTGTTTGCAGGCCCAGCAGTGTATCCGCGAGGCTGAGAGATTCGTGGATTGTACATTTTTAGATTTAGTTACCCCGCAGCTTAAGGAAGTGCAGTCAGAGGGGGAATGGGTGAGCATCCGGTGACCTTCAATCAGAAGAAGGGAAGCAAGCAAGAAGTTAGAAAAGCTCCAGGGTGCATCTCATTCAACAGCTATTTCTCTCTGTTGGAAAACAGTGAGAGTGATGGTTCCTCTGGGGAGTGCAGCCAGACCCAGGTTCACGGCACTGTGGGTGGCTCAGCTCCACAGTGGGGGAGGAGTAAGAATGGAAGAGCAATAACGGGAGGAGATTCAATACTGAAGGGTGCAGACATTTCTGCTGCCGCAGACGTGACATGAGGATGGTGTGTTGTCTCCCTGATGTCACTGAAGGGGAGGGCGAACAGACAGAGTTCATAATTCACATACGTACCAATGACATAGGTAGAAAGAGGGCTGAGGTCCTGCAGCAAGAATTTAGGAGGCTAGGTAGCAGATTGACAAGCAGGACCTCAAAGGCTGTAATCTCTGGATTACTCCCAGTGCCATGTGCGAGTGAGTATGGGAATGGGAGGGCAAAGCAGATCACTGTGTGGCTGAAGCGATGGTGGAGGGAGGGCTTTAGGTTCCTGAATCATTGGGTTTGTTTTTGGGGAAAGTGGCCCTGTTAAAGTTGGATGGGTTGCACCCAAACTGGCATGGGACTAACATCCTTGCTGGGAGTTTTGGGAGTGCTTTTGGGGGGGGCTGGTTTAAACTAATTTGGCAGGGGGTGGAGGTAAAGTACGGAGTGATTCACAGGCAAAAACAAAAGAAAAACCCTGGGCGCGATTCTCCGCTCCCGCGACTAAGTGCCCACGCCGTCGTGAACGCCGTCGAGCTTCACGACGGCGCGAAACGGCCCCGATCACGATTGATTCAGGGCCCGAAAATGGGCTAGGAGCGGGGCCGCGAGGAATTCGGGGGGCGTGGCGCGAAAGCAGCGTCGTAAGCGCACAACGCCAGAATGACGCGGCGCTGCGCCATAAATGGCGCGATCCGCGCACGGAAGGACCCAGGAGGAGGAGAAGGAGAAGAGATGGCTGAGCCCCGACGAGCCACACCGAGGTTCCGGGACACGGACCTGGACAGCCTCCTCGATGAGGTTGAAAACCGAAGGGTCACCCTCTGCCAAGACGTGGGCATCGCCAGCCGTCCAGCACGGTGAGGCGCGGTTGGCGTGAAGTTGGCACCGTTGTGAGTGCTGTGGGGCACACCCCCCCGGTCCGGGGAGCAGTGTCGGATGAAGCTGCACGACCTCATTCGGGCTGCCAGGGTAAGTGCCATGACGGTGCCCCCGGGTCACAACCAACCCCCCACCCCCCCCGGGCACGCGGGGGGGGGGAAGTGGGGTGGGGGGTGTGGGTTCAGGGTGCACACCATTGTACTCGACCCACATGAGCACCGAGGCCCCCCCTGGAGAGATGCCAAGGCGTGGCTCCAACTGTCTCCTCACCCAGCATTAATATAGCCTATATCCGCACGCCCTGATGATACCCGCCTAATTGTGATGCTTTATCCAACCCCCCCCCCCCCCCCATGCACCCCAGAACAAGACAGCACACAGCCAATGTATGAGAACTGGAGGGGGTTCTCCTGTGCTGCATCCCCTAAATATTCACGAACAGAGGGCCCTGGACCTCGCTGGGGGATTCGCCACCTGCGAGGTCGCGACATGCCAGGTCGGAGGCACAGAAGCAAGTGAGAGAACCCTGCATGTCCTCACCCCCCCTCCCCCCCAGCCAGTCATCGCCCCCCTCACACTCTGGCCACTGCACCCTCAATCCCCTCCCCTCTCACACTCTGGCCACTGCACCCTCGATCCCCTCCCCCCTCACACTCTGGCCACTGCACCCTCAATCCCCTCCCCCTCACACACTGGCCACTGCACCCTCAATCCCCTCCCCCCTCACACTCTGGCCACTGCACCCTCGATCCCCTCCCCTCCCCCCTCACACTCTGGCCACTGGAACCCTCGATCGCCTCCCCCCTCACACTCTGGCCACTGGAACCCTCAATCCCCTCCCCTCTCACACTCTGGCCACTGCACCCTCGATCCCCTCCCCCCTCACACTCTGGCCACTGCACCCTCGATCCCCTCCCCTCACACTCTGGCCACTGCACCCTCGATCCCCTCCCCCCTCACACTCATGCCACTGCACCCTCGATCTCCTCCCCCCCCTCACACACTGCCCCCACCACCACCATACACATGGCCCAGCGTGTCTAACGAACCCCGTATCGTTGTGTTCCCCAGGGCCAGCCGCCGAACGTCCAGGGTCGTCTCGGCCAAGACACAGCCGACCATCTCCAACCTCAAGCGCACCCAGGGACGCACGCCAGAGGGTGGCAGTCGGTCGGACAGGAGGGCCACCCTCTCAGTATGGGTGCTGGACGGGGACGCACATACGATGGACAGAGACAAGACTGAGGGGCACAGGACGGACAGTGACGATGACGCACAGAGAACGGCCACACCATCCACGGATTCACCTGGAGGGCAACATGACATGGGCCGCATGCACCTTGCGACGGGCCATGAGGGGGACCAGTACACACCAGACTTCCTAACGGACGATGACCTCGAGCTAGTGGCACTGCTGTCCCCACACCATCCACCATCACAGAGACACTCACCTCGGTTGGGCAGATAAGTGATGAGGCTCCCGGGTCACGGTCTGGTGCGCACCCCATAGCCGAGCCGGTACAGCAGGTGGAGTTTGGAGCAGCCGAGGGGCTGGACGGTCGGAGGGCGGCCCAGGCCCAGCAAACAGCTGCCGCCCAGATGGTTCCCGGGTTCCTGGATGTACTTGGCCCACCCGGACAACCGATGCATGTGGACACCGAGGGACTGAGTAACGGGATGAGGGCCATATTCCAGGACCTGCAGTTGGAGGAGTCCATTCGCATCCAGGAGCAGGGAGTGGTGCCGCTCATCGCAGCCACCCAGGCCGACACCGCACGGGTGGCGTCCGCGGTGGAGGCAATGGGTGAAACGGTTTTGGCCATTGGTCAGGTTCTGCAAGGCGTTGGGCTTCACGTGCACGCGTCATCCATGGCCCAGAAGAGGGCTGCCCTCTCACAGGTAGCCATGCGCCAGAGCCAACACAACATTGCCTCCGCTCTCTGGGCCCTGGCCGAGTCTCACCATGCCATGGCCCGGTCCCAGCAAGCGATGGCACAGTCCCAGCAGTCAGTCGCGGAGAGCATAGACCCGCTTGGCGCACGTGATGGATGGCGTAGCGCACTCACAGGTTGAGATAGCACAGTCCATGGGCAGGAATGTCGCACTCCCTGGGCTCCGTCTCTGCGAACATTCGGTCCGTGGTCGATACCGCTGCAGGCCTCCAGGACTGGCAGCGCCAGGTGTCGGTGTTGCGACGGGGCATGTCTCCGATCGCACCTCCGTCCCACAGTGAGGCCCGGGGGCCACCAGGCTCCCCGAGGGAGGGGGAGGTTCTGGGGCCCGTCCCGGTACCTCCAGCAAGGGACGTCCCGGAACACCCGGCCACCCCCCGTTCCGTCCCTGGCGCATCTGGTGGGCAGCGGGCAAGACAGGGTGGCACCACGCCATCCAGCACGCCCGTCGAACAGCCTGGCCCATCGAAGCCGGGCCGCCACAGGAAACGCGTGCCGACGGGGAGCCATGTCGCAGGGCGTGATTCTCAGCAGTCCGCCTCCACTCCTGCTGTACCATCTGAGGAGACGCCTAGACGTAGTGGTAGGGCCCGTAAGGCAAAGAAGTTAGGCACATAATAAGTTGGCACGGGTGCAGGGCACAGTTTAGTTGTAGGGGGTAGGGCATCTGTATGTGAATGTCACAAATAAACTCACTGTTGCACTTAACTTGTAAGACTCTGTGCTATGTCCGGTGCCAGGAGGCTCGTGAGGGTGACCGAGTGGCGCTGTGGTTAACGAGCGGTTCAACGTCGGTGCCGGACGTGCTGTCCCTTTCCCCTCTGCCTCCCAAAATCGGACACCATAGTCCTCGGCACTCGGACGCCAGCTACCCCACATGGGCCGTGATGAAATGTCCGTGATGAACGCTGTGACCACCGGAGTGCATGGTTCAGCTATAGCCATGAGTCAGACCTTGGCTGGCGAATCCGAGCTCACAGCTCATCGCAGAGCGGGCTGTCATCATTCAACATGGCACTGATCACACCCGCTTACCCAGTCATCAATGTTGTGCAATCCCGTAGTGCCACAGTGGTAAGGTGATGTGGAATTGGTGCCGTGAACGCGGTGTGGGGGGGGGGGGGGGGGGTGATGTGTGGTGCCCGTGTGCAGGACTGACGGTGCAAGTGGCAGTGTTCAGCGAATCCCTCCCCCACGGTGCGTGAACCGTGCGGCCACCAACGCATTGCGTGCCCGCTGTGCTCGACGGTGCCGTCGTGCAGCCTCCTGGACGTAACTAGCACCCGGGCAGTGTCTGTGTCCTGCGCCCCTCCCCCACCCTGATGCACGCCATCCTCCTCCTCCTCCTCTTCCTCCTCCCCTTCGTTTGCGTTGGCTCCGGTGCCGTCGGGTCCTCCCTCCGACTCCTCCACCAGGGCATCTCCCCTCTGCATGGCAATGTTGTGCAGCGCACAGCAGACCACAACTCTGCGACCGACCCTGTCGGGCCGGTACTGCAGCGCCCCTCCGGAGCAGTCCAGGCATCTGAACCGCATCTTCAGCAGGCCGAAGCACCGCTCCACCACACCCCTGGTTGCTGCATGGGCCTCGTTGTATAGGCTCTCCGCGTTGGTCTGAGGCCTCCGTATTGGCGTCATCAGCCATGACCTCAACGGATAGCCCTTGTCGCCCAGCAACCAGCCCCTCAGCCGGGGGGGGAGGGGTATCCATCGAACATTGCGTGGGTGAACGACTGTGCCAGAATGTAGGCGTCATGCACACTGCCGGGGTACTTTGCACACACATGCATGATCTTCATGTGGGGGTCGCACACCACCTGAATGTTCATTGAGTATGCGCCCTTCCTGTTCATGAACACTTCCGTTGTCTGCAGGTGGGCGCATGGGGACGTGAACACCATCGGTGACACCCTGGACCATCGGTATCCCGGCCACCTTGGCGAATCCACGTGCCCGTGCTTCCTGCTGTGCTCGGTCCTCGGGGAATTTAATGTACCTGTCCGCGATGGCGTACAAGGCGTCAGTCATGGCCCTGATGCACCTGTGGACTGATTCCTGTGAGATCCCGGATAGGCCCTCGCTTGGCGCCTAGAAGGAACCGGTAGCGTAAAAGTTTAGGGCCACCGTCACCTTGACGGAGACTGGTATAGCGTGTCCTCCACCCGTTCCAAGTGGTGCGAGGTGCGCCACGAGGTGGCATATATGTGCGACTGTCTCCCTGCAGAACCGTAGTCTCCTCCTGCATGTGATGTCCGGTAGGGCCTCGAACGACATTCTGTCACGGTACACCCTCGGCCTTGCTGGACGCCTGTGGCACCTCCTCCCCCCCACTAAGCACTTCAATATCAGTGCCCGCTTCCTGTGCATTCCTCGCCGTCGGGGGGTCAATGTTCCTCTCGGCAACCCCCTGGACATCCCGGGACTGAGCGCCTGCGGCCTGCGCGGCGACGACGGGCCACTCCGCGGCCATCCTCTCTGCTGCAGCAGCAGCCGCTGCATTTGCAGCACTGTGGGCCGTCTGAGTCTATGCTGCCGGATGGCCACCTGCAGAGCTACGGCTCCAACCTCGGCAGTGAAATCGCTGTCTGGTTGGCATACATGGTGACCTGCAGGAGGGTGGTGGGGGGCAGAGAAACGACATGTTACACTGAGGTTCTTCCACACTTCGTCAGCCGGGTTGCAGGGGATACCTGTGTGCCCCGGTGGCCTGGTCGCACTGCAGATACGCAGCCAGCCTAACACCTGGTCACTGTCTGCGTCCAACGGTCACTTCACACCGTACTGCTCACCAGTGTGCCAGTCGCCTGTGCCCATCAGCCACACGACAACCTGCGGCCGTGTCCTCGTCACCGTCCTGCCATATCAGGGCGGCTGACATGTGGCATCCACGAATGGAAGACACCCTCCACACTCTCCCTCATACCCCCCTCCCACCTCCACTCGCTCCCTCACCACCTCCACTCCCTCCCTCACCCCCCTCCACTCCCTCCATCACCCCCCTTCCACCTCCCCTCTCCACTCCCTCCCTCACCCCCCCCACCCCCACACTCTCCCTCACCCCCCCACCCCCACACTCTCCCTCACCCAACTCTCCCTTACCCTCCCCCCCACCCACTCTCCCTCCCCCTCCCCCCCACTCACTCTCCCTCCCCCCCACCCACTCTCCCTCCCACTCCCCCCCCACCCACCCTCCCCCCTCTCCCCCACACTCTCCCTCACCCCCCTCTCCCCGCCCCACTCTCCCTCACCCCCACCCTCTCCCTCACCCCCCGTCTCCCTCACCCCCCCTACCCCCTCACCCTCCCCCCCACCCACTCTCCCTCACCCTCCCCCCACCCCCCCTCCTCCCCACCCATTGGCCGCAGCGTTCTCGGGGAAGCCGACTCAGTCTGCAGGAGCTCCGGAACAGTCCACTCACCTTCTCACTGCTCAGCGTCAGCCAGCACGACTGGCTGACAACTTGATTTACCAGGTGTGAACGGCGACGGCATGAACTGGAGTCACGCCGTCGGGACTTCGACCCATCCGGGCCGAAGAATAGCGGAGGTAGCGGAGAATCGCCATTTTGGGTGTCCCGGGCGATTCTCCGGCCTGAGCCGCGCAGAACTCGATGGGGCTGATCTCGCCGGTTGGGTGAATCGCGGGAGGGCATCGGACCGGCATCGCGTGGAAAAATTAGCGCGATCGGCGATTCTCCCACCCGGCACGGCATCGGAGAATCGCGCCCCAAGTCAGAGAGTTTATAGACAACATAAGGCACAAGGGAGTAGTATGGCAAGGCTGGATGACATTTATTTTAATGCAAGGAGTCCTGAATGTAAGACAGAGGAGTTGAGGGTGTTGATTAACACATGGGAACATGATATTATTGCTATCATAGGGACATTGTTGAAGGGACAGGACTGGCAGCTCAATATTCTGCGATATTGAATCTTCGGGGGGGCTGGGTTGTAAAAGAGGAAGTTCTATCAAAATATTGATCAAGGAGTCAATTACTGCAGTAAGGAGAGAAGATACCTTAGAAGTTTCCTCAAATTAGGCCACCTGCGTAGAACCTAGAAACAAAAAGGGGGCAATTACATTGCTGCTCATATACTATAGGCCCCCCAAACAGTCAGGGAGAGATAGAGGGGCAGATATGTAAGCAAATCTCTGAAAAATGTAATAATAGGGTAATAACAGTAGTGGATTTCAACTTCTCCAATATTAGCTGGCATAGTCAAAGTCTGAAAGGCTCAGATGGGGAGGAATTTTAAAAATGCATTTTATGTCATTATGGAGAAAGACGGACTCGGTAATGGACCTAGTTTGAGGGAATGACGCTGGGCAAGTGGTAGAGATGACAGTGGGCGAATGTTTTGTGGATAGTGACCATAACTCAGTAGGATTTAAGGTAGTTATGGAAAGGGACAAGGATGGACTTGAAATAAAGGTTCGGAATTGGGGGTGGGGGGCAATTTTAATAGGATAAAACAGGATCTGGCAAACGTCGACTGGCCGCAGCGATTTGTATGAAAATCTACATCAGAGTAGTGGGCTTCATTGAAAAAGGAAATGGAGACCACAGAGCTGACATGTGAAGGGTGGGAGCGGCAAGTCCAGAGAACCCTTGATGTCAAGGGTTGGATGAGGAAAAAAGGGAGGCTTAAGGCAGATAGAGGGCTCAAAACAGCAGACGCCCTCGAGGAGTATAGTGTGTGCTGGGGTTTACATTAAAAATAAATTAGGGGACTTCTAGTGGCGTTCATGAGCAGAGCAGCCGCGTTCATGAGCAGAGCAGCCGCGTTCAGAAGCTCCCGCCAGTCGGCGATATCGCGGTCTTTTTCAGGGGATTCCCTGCTGATATTTTTGAAGAATTAAACCTCTCCGGGGTCGGCCCTGCCTCCCTCGCCCTGTGAAAGCGTCAAAGCTCATGTAGCCACCTGGGTTGGCCACTTCCCGACTTAAAATGGAGATCCGCAAAGGCTGAAGGGAAATTCAGTCAACACAGGCAAAGACTAGCAAATACAGAAATCATGTGTATTGAAACCTGTAAGAAACCAGACAGCGCTGAAGCCAGTAGCCATCTGTATAGTAATGAGCAATTCCAAGGCACAATTGCAACAGTTAAGGTGAATAAAGCCAAGTCAGACTCCTCGGCGCCAGCAGGAGCTAAGACAAAGGAGGGCCAACGGACATTTAGGGACCGCACAGTGATCAGGGAACAACTCCAGTATTTGAGATATCAATCCAAGTGATCGGAATGCAGTCCAATCACTTGGAACCAGCTACGGGGTCCGCCCCGAAGGGCGGGAAGCCCCTGGGGACTATAAAGTAAAGCCCCCAAGTTCAAATCGTCCCTCTTGACAGAGTCACTCAGCAACGCTCAGCAACCCCGGAGAGTGAACGGTCCAGTGGCCGCCAACCAAGTAAGTCTCAAGTCAACGCTCGCTACGAGATAGGCACTCCTAGCTACCAGTCCATACCAGCTTTTGAATCCTGCAGACTCAGGACCTGAACGAAAGGCCATTTGTTCCCCTGACCTGGGGGGCCAGTCCGAAGCTAAGTATAGGCCTTTTAGTGAAAGGAATAGCCGAGAAAGTAGAGTTTATGCATGAGTAGTGATTTACTGTATATAATAAATGTGTTTTGATTTGAATCTTACTAATTGGTGTGTTGAGTTATTGATCATTACTTGAATTTGAACCTCGTGGCGGTATCATAAAGATACCTGGCGACTCTCGAGCAAAAGTTAAACAAACAGAGCAAATTACGAATTAAAAGCCAACCAAAAGTTAGCAACACTCCGTTTCACAGAGCCGGAGGGTTGGAAGGGAGAGACTGGTCCCGGTGGGTTCGGTGGAGCCGCTGCACGTGGAGGAGGAGCGGGGATTGCGACTTTGTTCCCTAAGGAACACCCTGAAAGCCGAAGGGCTAAAAGAGCACGGAGAGAAAATATATATGTTTTTCTCTCTCGCCTGAAAACTTGAAAGGAGCAGCGGGGGCGGAGCCAAACGGAGGCAGAGACTGCAGGCCCGAAGCCAGGGCGCGATGTAGGTGATATGTCCCACATCAGATGGCTCCCGCCTAGAACGTGGTAAGAAGACTGAAGCCGGGTCAGAGTTAAATTCTGGAGGTATACAAAAAAGTAGTGAAAGAAGTTTTAAAGAAATTTGAGATTGAAGATGAGTGAGAAAAAGGAAAAATAATAAGCCGTTAAAGGATGCGAAAAGCAGCGGAGGAAGGGAGGAAACGCGGGCTCGCCTGAATGAGGACGAGCAAAAGTGCTGACAAGGTGGCGGAGGCCGGACTGAATGGTGGGGCCGCACTACTTTTATTTCGAGATATCGGAGGCGGCTGAGGCGTTCATGAGGGCAGAAGACTTGGGATAGACGTGAGGAGCGGAGCTGGAAGAGAGACTGTGGACTGTGATTGGGGAGCTGGAAAATGTAGAAATGCTCTAACTTTCTTTTTACTGACGTGTATTGTAATTTACTTCTCTTCACATTGTTACAGAGTTCAAGTTATTGGTTAGGTTGATTGGCATTCTGTGTTGCGACGGTTATATCTTATTTTAGTGAATTGTATGGGTTGGATTGTTGTTTTTGTTTTTTCTTTCCCTTGGACTGGGTGGGAGGGGACGGTATATCTTGGCGGGGGGAGCCACCCGCGTTAGCGAACTAAAGTCGGCTAGTGAACGGAGGTGAGGTGAGAGGAGGGCTGTGGACATTGGAGCCTGGTTAGCAGGTTTTGATGGGCCTACGAGGTGAAAGGGGGGGGGATTGATGCTGGGAGATGTTTTGAGAGAGGAAATGTAGGGAGGGGTTTTGGGAGGGGGGGGGGGGGAAGGGGTTTGATGTTAATAATGGATAGGGGCAGGTCAGGCGCATGGGGTAGGGCCCGGTGGTATGATGATGGTAGATAAGAAGGATGGGGGGGGGGGGGTGAGAGACCCCCAGTTAGGATAGTCACGTGGAACGTGAGGGGGTTAGGAGGTCCGGTCAAGAGGTCAAGGGTGCTTGCGCATCTTAAAGTTTGAAAGCCGATGTAGCAATGCTGCAGGAGACTCACTTGAGGGTGAAGGACCAGGTGAGACTTGAAAAGGGCTGGGTTAGTCAAGTGTTTCACTCTGGATTTGACGGAAGGGCTCGAGGGGGTAGCGGTAATGGTCAGCAAAAGAGTACGCTTCCAGATGGAGAAGGTGGTGACAGATCAGGGGGTAGATATGTTATTGTGACAGGAGTGCTGGAGGGGAGGTTAGTGGCGCTGTTAAGTGTAAACGGCCCCAATTGGGACGATGTGGGATTCGCAAAGAAAGTGTTTGGGGCCATCCCCGACTTGGACACACACGAACTGATAGTGAGGGGGGGGGCCTGGAACTTGATGTCGGAGCCAAGGTTGGACAGGTCACGGCTGCGCTCGCTGGTCCCATCAGGGAGGGGGCGAAGGTGTTAGCTGGGCTAATGGTGGAAATGGGAGGGGTGGACCCTTGGAGGTTTCTGCACCCGAGGGAGCGGGAGTACGCGTTTTTCTCAGCAGCCCGTAAGGTATACTCGCAGATCGAATTTTTCGTGGTGGGGAAGGCTTTGCTGGCTGGGGTTAAGGGGTCGGAATACTCGGCAATTGCAGTGTCAGATCATGCTCCGCATTGGGTGGATATGGTGCTGGAGAAGGGGGTAGCGCAGAGGCCGGGGTGGAAATTAGATGAGGGACTTTTGGGGGACCAAGTGTTCTGTGACAAAATTGAAAAGGTAATTGAGGAATATGTAGGTTTTAACTGTACGGGTGAGGTGTCGAAGGCAGTAGTTTGGGAGGCTCTAAAGGTAGTGGTGAGGGGGGAGGTGATCTCGTTTAAGGCCAGGGTGGACAAAGAGGAGGTTGGAGCGGCAGAGGGTAATAGATGAGATATTGGAGGTAGATAGGAGTTATGCAGAGGATGGGGACCCAGCAAAGCTGGAAGAGGATGGAACTACAGGCGAGCTTTGACCGACTATCTACCAGGAAGGCGGTGCGTCAACTGAGACGAGCAAGGGGTGCAGTTTACAAACATGGGGATAAGGTATGTTAGGTCAGCTCTGGAGGGAAGCAGCGGCAAGGGAAATTGTGCAGGTGAGGGATAGGGCAGGGAAGTGGGTGGTGGCTCCGGAGCTGATTAACAAGGTTTTTGAGGAGTTTTATGAGGGGTTGTACAGGTCAGAGCCACCCGGGGGAGACCGTGAGATGCAGGAATTTCTAGCTGGGTTGGAGTACCCGAGGTTAGTGGAGGGGGACAGGGCTACATTAGAAGAAGCGATAGTGGAGCAGGAGATAAAGGATGCGATTGGGAAGATGCAGTCAGGGAAGGTGGCAGGGCCAGATGGGTTTCCGGTGGAATATTATAAAAAATTCAAGGATAAGCTGGCACCCCTGATGGTGGGGATGTTTGAAGAGGCGATAGGGAAGGGGGTGTTGCCACAAACTTTGGGGCAGGCATCGATTTCCCTGTTGCTAAAAAAAGATAAGGATCCGATGGAGTGTGGGTCGTATAGGCCCATATCACTTCTGAATGTGGACGCAAAAGTATTGGCGAAGGTTCTGGCGGGTAGGCTGGAAGAGTGCCTCCCGAAGGTGATAGGTGAAGACCAGACGGGGTTCGTGAGAGGGAGGCAGCTCTTTTCAAACATTAGAAGAGTATTGAACATTGTTATGGCACCGGCAGAGGGGAAGGAAACAGAGGTAGTTGTGGCATTGGACGCTGAGAAGGCGTTCGACCGGGTAGAATGGGGGTACTTGATGGCAGTTCTGGAGCGGTTTGGGATTGGACCAAGATTTGTGGACTGAGTAAAGCTACTATATAAGGAACCGAGGGCGAGTGTCTGCAACATCAGCTCGAGATACTTTTCTCTCCACCGTGGGACTAGGCAGGGATGTCCTATGTCCCCCCTGCTGTTTGCACTCGCGATCGGGCCATTGGCCATCACATTAAGAAGTTTGGGGATATGGAAAGGAATAGTACGGGGGGGGGGGGGGGGGAGATAGAGCATAGGGCGTCCTAATATGCCGACGACTTGCTGTTATACGTGTCGGAACCAAGTGTATCAATAGGGGGAATACCGGAGATGCTTCGAGTGTTTGGGTCTTTCTCGGGGTACAAACTAAATCTAGACAAGAGTATTTTGTGGTGTCTCGGCTGGGGGGGGGTGGGGGCATTCTGTAGGGCAGGGGCTCACTTTAGGTACCTGGGGGTGGAGGTTGCCCAGGAGTGGGGGGGGGGGCTCCGCAGGTACAACATTTCTAGTTTGGTGGGGAGAGTGACAGCTGATCTGGCAAGGTGGGATGGTCTCCCTCGGTCACTGGCGGGTCGGGTACAGGCGGTTAAAATGAACGTGTTGCCGCGATTTCGGTTTATTTTTCAATGCCTGCCGATTTTCCTGCCAAAGGCTTTTTTCAGGGAGATTGAGGGAAGGATTACCTTCGTTCATATGGAGGGGGAAGGTGACCAGAGTTAGTAAGGTGCTACTAGAGCTGTTTAGCACAGGCTAAATCGCTGGCTTTGAAAGCAGACCAAGGCAGGCCAGCAGCACGGTTCGATTCCCGTACCAGCCTCCCCGAACAGGCGCCGGAATGTGGCGACTAGGGGCTTTTCACAGTAACTTCATTTGAAGCCTACTTGTGACAATAAGCGATTTTCATTTCATTGAGGGGAAAACAGGCAGGGGGGTTTGGGTCTTCCGAACCTGATGTATTACTACTGGGCGGCGAATGTGGAGAAGGTGCAGAGCTGGGTAAGAGGGGTTGAATCTCAGTGGGTCAGAATGGAGGAGAGTTTGTGCAGGGGGTCGGGATTGAAAGAACTAGCAACAGCGCCGCTCCAGATAGCCCCTGGGAAGTACTCAGGGAGTCCGGTAATAATAGCTTCATTGAAAATTTGGAGCCAGTTTTGCCAACACTTCGGGTTGGGGGCAGGGTCAAGGAAAATGCTGATTCTGGGGAACCACAGATTTGAGCCAGGGAGGTAGGATGGAAATTTTCGGAAATGGGAGGAGAAGGGGATTAAGACACTGAAAGATTTGTTTCTTAGGGGTCGGATTGCAGGATTGAAGGAGCTGGAAGCAAAGTATGGGCTGGAGCAGGGGGAAATGTTTAGGTACATGCAGGTTCGAGACTTTGCCAAATAGGAGATAGAGCTTCCCGGAGGAGCGGCCTCCACATTGCTGGAGGAGGTGCTGACGACAGGGGTACTGGAGAAGGGGGTAGTGTCAGCGGTTTACAGAGCTATTTTGGAAGAGGAGAAGGCACCACTGGAAGGGATCAAAGCAAAGTGGGAGAAAGAGTTGGGAGAGGATATGGAGAAGGGGTTCTGGTGTGAGGTGCTCCGGAGAGTAAATGCCTCCACCTCGTGCGCGAGGTTGGGGCTGATACAGCTGAAGGTGGTATATAGAGCACACCTCACGAGGGTGAGGATGAGCCGATTCTTTGAAGGAGTAGAAGATGTGTGTGAATGTTGCCCGGGGGGGGGGGGGGGGGGGGGGGCACGCTAATCACGTTCATATGTTTTGGTCCAGTCCAAAGCTAGGGGATTACTAGAAGGAGGTTTTTAGGGTAATTTCTAAAGTGGTGCACGTGAAACTGGACCCAGGCCCACGGGAGGCCATATTCAGGGTGTCGGACCAGCCAGGGTTGGAAACGGGTGCAGAGGCATATGTTGTAGCTTTCGCCTCGTTGATCGCCCGAAGGCGGATCCTGTTGGGATGGAGAGCAACCTCTCCACCCTGTGCCCTGGCGTGGCGGGGGGATCTGCTGGAATTCTTGACTCTTGAGAAGGTTAAGTTTGAACTGAGGGGAAGGATAGAGGGGTTCTACAATTCATGGGCATTATTCATTATGCACTTTCAAGAACTGGATAACACTGAACATTAGTTGGGGGAGGGGTGAGTGGGAAGCGGTGTGTGTTAATGGTGTCTATGGGTGATTCCCGATTCCTTTTTGTCATTTGTTTACGTGAACATGCGGGCGAATGTTTGGGGTTTGGTGGGAGGATGGGATCGTTGTTATTGTTATGGGGATTGACATATTTGTTACTGATTATTGTTTTTTGTTGGTGGGTGTAAATTTGGGAGAAAATGTGTAAAAGGAGGAGAATAAAGAAACATTTAAAAATAAATTAGGAGATCGAAGAGGCAGCATGAAAAACACTAGCAGGAAAATGAAGGAAAATCCAAAGATATTTTATAAGTATATTAAGGGCAAGAGGATGATCGGGGGAAAGTCGGCCCCATTATATTTAGACGAATGAGAGGTAATCTGATTGATATGAACGATTCTTGACAGGGTGGAGGCGGAGAGGATTTCCTCTCAATTGCAAATCTAGAACAAGGGGACAATTTCAAAATAAAGGATCTCCCATTGACAATGGAGATGAGGAGTATATTTTCTCTCAAGAGGGTTGTTAATCTTTGGAACTCTATAGCCAGAGAGCAGTGGAGGATTGGTCATTGAATATATTCAAGGCCGAGTTGGACAGAGTTTTGATTTACAACAGATCGACAATTATAGGATAGGCAGGAAAGATGAGACCACAGTAGATCAGCCCTAATCTTACTGAAGAGTAGAGCAGGCTAGAAGGGCTAACTGTTGGTCTGATTTCTTATGTATTCCACAGAACTAGATGCAGGTCTGCTTTGTTCCTCAGGGCTGGGGACATACTGATCGAGAATGCTCTCTGGTAAATGCACTCTTAAGACATTCAAACCCCAGTGGGCAGCACGGTAGCATTGTGGATAGCACAATTGCTTCACAGCTCCAGGGTCCCAGGTTCAATTCCGGCTTGGGTCACTGTCTGTGCGGAGTCTGCACATCCTCTCCGTGTGTGCGTGGGTTTCCTCCGGGTGCTCCGGTTTCCTCCCACAGTCCAAAGATGTGCAGGTAAGGTGGATTGGCCATGCTAAATTGCCCTTAGTATCCAAAATTGCCCTTAGTGTTGGGTGGGGTTACTGGGTTACGGAGATAGGATAGAGGTGTTGACCTTGGGTAGGGTGCTCTTTCCAAGAGCCGGTGCAGACTCAATGGGCTGAATGGCCTCCTTCTGCACTGTAAATTCTATGATAATCTATGATAATCTATGATATCCTGTGTAACACACAAAATGGTATATGTTTATTTAAATTCACAAGGAAATAACAGGATTAACTTTCTTCTGCAGCAAACAAAACATTAGAAGTTTTTTTTTCAAGTTTTGCAAGATTGAACATTATAATGCAAATGACAAGCGAGTACAATGGAGTTTCAGCCAAGAACCTCATGGGCATGGTCTTCAACTAGGATGGAGATATTCTTCACATCAGCACACCAAGCTTCTAGCCGCTCCTTCATGGCTGATACCTGAAGGTTACAAAGATAGTCACACGTTCACGTAATTCATCTAACCAGAAATCAGCGCCAGAACAACACTGCCTCATGTGGACATTTATTCACAAGATATGGGGATGTGTTTGGATACACTGAATAACTCCCCCACCTGCCCGAAGGCTATGGTTTCTTAGATTCATTGTAAATATACAATCACTGCTGCTGGTTGGGGCTGGGAGGTGGTCAGGATAAAGTCAGACTGTGTCAGAAATATCTATGGTGAGCTTTTGTTTTAATTCATGGGATGTGGGCATCACTGGCAAGGCCAGCACTTATTGCCCATCCCTAATTACCCTTCAACTAAGTGACTTGCTAGGCCACTTAAAGGTCAACCACATTGCTGTGGGTCTGAAGTCACACGTTGGCCAGACCAGGCAAGGACGGCAGATTTCCTTCCCTAAAAGAACATTCGTGAACCAGATAGGTTTTTATGATAATCGAGGATAGTTTTATGGTCATCATTAGACTGTTAATTCCAGATTTTTAAGCTCAAAATTGTCTGAAACACTGATACAAGTGACTAGGTTTAAGTTAGATGCAACAAAAACCCCTTTAGATTACAAGCTGAAATGTTGCAACAACCAATGAGCCATCAGTGCAATAATTATTGAATTTGTTTCTGTAAAATATGCCTCATAGAAATTCTAGGCTGTGGTATGTGCAGTTAAAATGAAAGATCCTATGCTTACATAGCTAAACATCCTCAGGCTGTCACTAGGAATGCTTCACAGAGAATGGATTATTTTGGAACTGCTGCAAGTACTGTCATGTAGGAACCAGAGGTCAGTAGGGGTGAAATGCTGGCCAAGGTAAGTGCATTGCATCCATCTAAACAGGGGGCTTTAGTTTAACATCTCTTCCTTGGTGCTGCATTGAGGGAGTCAGCCTGGATGGTGTTTCATTTGGTCAAGCTATCCAGAGCTTTTAGGGGAAAATGTGTTCCTAATGCTCACTACTGTGTGGGGAAACAGTGCTTCCTAATTTGAGACCTTCAATTTCAAAACACAACAAGTATGTCCACAGGCTACAAAACTGGAAGTAGCCATCTGATGGGTTTTACCTGTTGCAGGTCCATGACTCGCGGCTGAACCCAGGTCATGTGAACTTTATGGTCCACCTCATCAATGCTCCCTTTCACCAGGCCCACAGATAGTGCTTTCATCACCAACATTTCAACCTGATAGGACAGAACAGGGACTAATCATAGCATAACATTTACAGTGCAGGAGGCCATTCAGCCCATATCTCCACCCTATCCACGTAACCCAGTATCCTCACCTAACCTTTTTGGACACCAAGGACAATTTAGAATGGCCAATCCACCTAACCTACACATCTTTGGACTGTGGAAGGAAACTGGAGCACCTGGAAGACCGTGACCCAAGTCGGGAATCGAACCTGGGACCCTGGAGCTTTGAAGCAACAATGGTAATCACTGTGCTAACTTGCGGCCCTAAAATAGTGCAGGACTTACCTCACGTCAGCTAGCTTAATAAATCCCACCCTCACATGCCACTTGCCAATGGCAACCTCCCCAGAATGGCACCTTGTCTATTAGAACATGCCTGAAGGTGGGGCTGTGGGCCAGTAGCTGACAAACCCATTGCACTGAGCTCAGTGTTCAACGGACGTCAAGAGCAAAGTAATCCTCCTGTGTGTGCTCGCAGCAGATATCAGCAGTGACATGGCCTAATACCAGTCCCATTAACCTCGTTGCTGTTTCGGTCACGAATCCAAAAGGAAGTGAAATGCGAAAACACACAAATACAAAATAAAAACAAAAATGCAGAATTCAATTCTAGTTGGCGGATCAGTTCTCTCCAATTCAGAAATAAGCTGATCAAACATAGAAGCACTAGAGGCAAATAGTAATGACAGAGTTGGGCAAAATTTTAGTTATGAACCGTTATTTAGTAGAGCAATAATTCATCAACCACTATGCAGTAGTAACCTCGGCATTTGAAAGAGGCTCAACCTACACTTTGTGCAAGCCCTCACACCGCCAACAAGATGAGGAAATGGAAGTTGAAAGATTTAATATCCCAGATCATTGATATGCTAACAAAGTTATAAATTTCAAATCTAGAGAGAGAGGAAATGTTGAAGCCCTGTGAAATGGGTGGCAAGCCCTATTGCACCTGGATGGGGGTAGCAGGCCCATGCCACAAAGGACAAACTCTCTGTGAGAACCTATTTAAAGACATAACCTCAAACTCACCTCATTGACAGATACTTTGGCCTGGTGGGATATTTCCTGGAAGGTCATCTGCCGGTGGTTTGCCGGTCTTGTAAACACCATCTCAGAAATACAAAGAACTTCAATAAAAACAACAGAATGAAAGCCAACAAAAACTAACTGATTAGACACAACGTTAGTAATGTGCACTTTAAGCTGCAGGGAGACGGGTTTTACAGGTAAGTGGGGACTACCGGCACCCACATTATACACCTGTCCAACTTTCCTTTCCACTGAAAGGGAGCGTGCACGAGAGAGAGACCTACAATCAGCACTTCTCCCACCCAAAGTGCAACATAAGCAGAAGACTGAATTCTGTACATCTGAAATAGAAACCAAAAATGTTGGAAATATTCAGCAGGTCTGGCAGTCTCTGTGTGGAGGGAAGAACAGAGTTAATGTTTCAGGCTGATGACGGAACGGACAAAATGTCACTGCCTTGAAATGTTAACTTTATTTATCTCTCCACAGATGTTGTCAGATCTGCTGAGCATTTCCTTTAATTTTCTGTTGCACAATACAGCCAGAGATCAACCACAATCGTGAGGCTTGGAGCAGGGCCTCGACACAAACCACAGGTTGTGTGAATCCTTTGTAACTGGTTACAGGTATGATTGTTTACTATTGAGGTTCCAAGCTTTTAATCGCCTTTGGGTTTTTTCTCTAGAACTGTGACAATGACATCTGTAATTGCACCATACACAGCAGTGTAAGGAACCCGTGGACTTACTGCAGCGATATTTAGCTGCATCAAACTGGTGACCTTACTGCTCAATATTGTATATCAAGTTTCCAATCTTTCTCAGCTCCCCTAAGGACCAGACTGAAAGATTGGCCCATAACTTTACATTATTTTTCGGTCACATTTAAAAAAATTATCGGTGACATTTTTTATTATCTGTTACTAAGCCAAGTGCACAAAAAGAATATGAGAAATAAAGGAGGAATGGGCGAAATAGTCCACTGAGCTTGCTTCTCTATTCAATGTTATGGTTAAGCTTCTACATCAACTTCTCCTGCCTACCCTAACCTCACATCCTTAGTTTGGTTGGTTTCTATTCCAGATACAGAGGTTGCTTCTTCAAGTGATCTCCCCCGAATGAATTGCGAAAGTTAACTGCCTATTATTCTAAGCTTGGCTCTCTCCGTTGTCTTCTATTCAGATTAGTGCTTGAGACAGCAATAAATCTTTTAACAGCTAACACAGCAGTTGTAACATTCCGGGCTTCACAACTTGTTGAAACCTCATTGGGCTCTTTTGTTTTAATAAAATGGCACAAACCTTTACCAGGAATCATACTGCTGGTCCCTTTGTTTACAAGAAACGGCACAGTTTCAATCTTACTTGGCACAGTGCCGGGAAACAGTTGGGGCGGGGGAGAGAGAGAGAGAGAGAGAGAGAGAGAGAGAGAACTGGCAGACACGTTAGCCCAATCTCACTCATATATCTCAGAGTGGCCAGCTTGAGAATGGCACAAGTGTTAATATGGGATAAGGAACCTGACAATAGAGGACTCTTATCTGCAACTAATTCAATGTTATGAAGTGCAATGATGTGTCATCAATAAAATCTATCGTTTTTCTGAGCTTTCAAAATTAATTTTCAGGATATGGGCACTGGGGACATTTGCCAGCACTAATTACCCTTTCCCTAGCTGCCTTCAGTAGCAGTTTGATATATCAATTTCTTATGCTTGTCTGCAGTCATATGTGTCATATAGGCAAGCAGAAGTGAGCCAGTTACGCTTTACGTGACAATTATTAACCACTTTTACTGATGCTGCATTGTAAATACTTGATTCAAATTCTCAAACTGTTGTGCTGGAGTATTAGCTCAGGTCTCTGGATTACTAGGCGAGTGACATTTCAGCACATCAAAGTGCAGTAACGAGACTGGCAGGAAAGGGAACATTTTTCGACAAGGCTCATTTTGGGACATTCTATCTAAATTCAGGAGTGACAATTCTAGGAATTGCTTACTTCAGATTACCTATTCATTTACTACTGTAACATGATCATAGCAACTCTGTAACTGCAGAATTTACCTCCATCAGGCAGAGCAGCTGGAGTTTTGCTTTCAGTCGATGCTCATTATTGGCCAGGTCAGACTGTCAGAGAACAAAAGATGAATTAGTGCTTTTGTCCCTATTCCACAGGGAGAACTGTCCCAGGCCCAGGGTATGGCTATGCTGGAGCAGTTCTCTCACTATCTTTTTGCACGCAACTGTTAAACATTCTGTTTTAACTTAATTAATGAAAAGGGAAACAGCTGTTCCCACACTTGGCAGTTTGTTATGAACATCACCCTTGGGCTCTCTCCCACGCAGTGCCCACCTGAGCTGTTAGAATTAACCTACATTGGGCAGAACAGTTTTAGTTTCTCTTTCTGTCGCTGCTTGAACAATTACTGCAGCAGTTAGACAGTTTCCACATTAGCAAGTTATTTGATTGACAACCAACACAGCACAATCATATTGCACATGGCTCACGAGAAAAAAATCTAGTTATCAAGGTCATCTTCATGCTTTAATTTCATTGAAAAATTCACACACAATAGAACATTTGACCCACATCCTGTCCACTAGAGCCCACCTTTCATACCAATAACAGAGTGAACCATTAGCTCAGTTGTACCATTCTCACCCAAGTCAAGAGAGGATGGCATCAGACCATAAGACACAGTAGCAGAATTAGGCCACTTGGCCCATCGAGTCTGCTCCGCCATTCATTCATAGCTGATATTTTCTCATCCCCATTCTCCTGCCTTCTCCCCATAACCCCTGATCCCCTTATTAATCAAGAACCTATCTATCTCTGTCTTAAAGACATTCCAGTGAATTGGCCTCCACAGCCTTCTGTGGCAAAGAGTTCCACAGATTCACCACCTTCTGGCTGAAACAATTCCTCCTCATCTCTGTTTTAAAGGATCGCCCCTTTAATCTGAGATGGTGGCCTCTGGTTCTAGTTTTTCCTACAAGTGGAAACATCCTCTCCACATCCACTCTATCCAGGCCTCACAGTATCTTGTACGTTTCAATAAGATCCCCTCTCATCCTTCTAAACTCAAATGAGCACAGACCCAGAGTCCTCAAAAGTTCCTCATACGACAAATTCTTCATTCCAGGGATCATTCTTGTGAACTTCCTCTGGACCCTTTCCAAGGCCAGCACATCCTTCCTTAGATATGGGGCCCAAAACTGCTCACTCCAAATGGGGTCTGATCAGAGCCTTATACAGCCTCAGAAGTACATCCCTGGTCTTGTATTCTAGCCCTCTTGACATGAATGCTAACATTGCATTTGCTTTCTTAACTGCCGACTGAACCTGCACATTAACCTTAGAGAATCGTGAACAAGGACTCCCAAGTCCCTTTGTGCTTCTGCTTTCCGAAGCATTTCACCATTTAGAAAATAGTCTATGCCTAGATTCCTCCTTCCAAAGTGCATAACCTCACACTTTTCCCCATTGTACTTCATTGCCCACTCTCCTAGCTTGTCCATGTCCTTCTGCAGCCCCCTTGCTTCCTCAATACTACCTGTCCCTCTACAGTTCTTTGCATCATCTGCAAACTTAGCAACAGTGCCTTCAGTACCTTCATCAGATCATTAATGTATATTGTAAAAAGCTGTGGTCCCAGCACAGACCCCTGAGGCACACCACTAGTCACCGGCTGCCATCCTGAAAAATACCCCTTTATCCCCACACTTTGCCTTCTGCCAGTCAGCCAATCCTCTATCCATGCCAGGATCTTACCCTTAACGCCATGGGCTTTTAACTTCTTTAATAGTCTCCTATGCAGCACCTGGTCAAAGGCTTTCTGGAAATCTAAACAAATCACGTCCACTGATTCTCCTTTGTCTAACTTGCTTGTTACCGCCTCAAAGAACTCTAACAGATTTGTTAGACACAACCTCCCTTTGACAAAGCCGTGCTGACTCGGTCCTATTTTACCATGCACTTCCAAGTGCTTCGAGATCTCATCTTTAATAACAGACTCTAAAATCTTACCAATGACCGACGTCAGGCTAACAGCCTATAATTTCCCGTCTTCTGCCTCCCTCCCTTCTTAAACAGTGGTCATTAGCCACCTTCCAGTCCTCTGGAACCCTTCCTGCCTCCAGTGATTCCTGAAAGATCATCACTAATGCCTCCACAATTTCCTCAGCTATCTCTTTTAGGACCCTGGGGTGTAGTCCATCCGGTTCAGGCGACTTATCCACCTTCAGACCTTTCAGTTTCCCCGGAATCGTCTCCTTAGTAATGGTCACTGCACTCACCTCTGCCCCCTGGTTCTCCTGGAGCTCTGGTATCTCACTGGTGTCTTCCACCGTGAAGACTGATGCAAAGTAACTATTCAGTTCGTCTGCCATTTCTTTGTTTCCTATTATTACTTCTCCAGCCACATTTTCCAGTGGTCCAAAGTCTATTTTTGCTTCTCTCTTGCATCTTATATATTGAAAAAATCTCTTCCTATCTTCCTTTATATTACTAGCTAGCTTGCACTCGTACTTCATCTTCTCCTCCCTTATTGCTTTTTTAGTTGTCCTCTGCTCACTTTTAAAGGCTTCCCAGTCCTCTGGTTTCCCACTAATCCTCGCCATTTTGTGTGCTTTTTCCTTAGCCTTCATGTTGTCCTTGACATCCCCCGTCAGCCATGGATGCCTTGTCCTCCTCTTAGCATGTTTCCTCCTCCTTGGGATGAATTTCTGTTGTGCCTCCCTAATAACCCCCAAAAACTCCTGCCATTGCTGTTCCACTGTCTTTCCTGCTGGGCTCCTTCTCCAAAGCACGGTTACCGTGAAGGGGAGGTCGTGTCTCACTAACTTGATCGAGTTTTCGAGGAGGTCACAATGATGATTGATGCAGGTAGGGTAGTGGATGCTGTCTACAGGGACTTCAGTAAAAAAAAAAAAAAAATGCACTCCAGATAATCCCAGAGAGTGAAGATTGGTTGTGAAATCTGGATTGCCATCCAGTGTGGATACTGATGGTGGATGTGAGTAGGATCCCAACACCCCACCCTCATTGGGTGTGGGTTGTTGGAGCTCAAATTTGTCTTTTTTCTGTACTGAAATGCTGCTTTGGACTGCAGTAGAGTTTAGTGACTGAGGGAGTTTAAGGGAATCTAAAGTCTCGCCCCTCATTAATTTAGTAATTAGCTAAAAGTTGCCGTTTGGGTGGAGGAAGGTGAATTTTAGGCCAGCTTTAAAACAGGCTCTGCTTACAGCTACAGCTGGTTAATTAGATAACTGGCTTAAACAGGTTCTCAGAAGCTAGATTCAGAGAGTATAAAAGCAGGCCATCTTACAGTGCTGATTTGGTCTGCACTGGAGTACTGCTTTGGGCTGCAGTAGAGTGCTTAAGTTGGGAGTTTGGATCTGAGGGAGTTCAGTGTGGAGTGAATGAGATGATCCTTTAAGTACGGTCAGTGATCCTCTGAATACCGCCAATACAGTTGGGCAAGTATTTACTATTATCATCACTTATGGTCTTATTTAGTGGTTCATTGCTTATAAGACTATATTCTCTAATAATGAGGGACAGGAAAGAAGGGCCATGGAGTAATTGATATTTGATATTAAAGCATCTTCCCCAAAAAAATTTAATTTAATTTAAAGGGGTAAACCACGGCAGTAGAACTCAAAGCCATGGTGTGCTCTTCCTGCTACCTGTGGGAAGCCGGGAACATTTCCTGTGCCCAAGGCCAGCATGTGTGCAGGAGTTGTCTCCAGCCACAGCTCTTGGAAGCCTGGGTTTCAGAGCTGAAGTGGCAGCTGGGGACACTGAAGCATCCGGCCACGTGGTCGACATTTCAGTAGGGGATCAGTTCGGGACCAATGACCACAATTCAGTAAGCTTGAAGGTACTGATGGATAAAGGCAAGTGTAGTCCTCAGGTGAAGGTGCTAAATTCAACAATATTCGTCAGGAACCAAAGAAAGTAGATTGGGGGCAGATGTTTGAGGGCAAATCGACATTTGGCATGTGGGAGGCTTTCTAGTGTAAGTTGATGGGAATTCAGGATCGGCATGTTCCTATAAGAATGAAAGATAAGCATGGCAAGTTTCAAGAACCTTGGATAACGAGAGAAATTGTCAAAAATAAAAAAAGAGGCATTTGTCAAGGCTAGGAGGCTGGGAACACAAGTGTGGAATACAAGGAAAGTAGAAAGACACTTAAGCAAGGAGTCAGGACTGCTAAAAGGGGTCACGAAAAGTAATTGGCCAGCAGGATTAAGGAAAATCCCAAGGCTTTTTATACATATATAAATGGCAAGAGGATAGTCAGGGTAAAGGGTAGGCCCACTCAAGGACAAGGGAGGGAATCGATGCGTGGAGCAAGAGGAAATGGGCGAGGTATTAAATGAGTACTTTGCGTCAGTATTCGCGAAAGAGAAGGACTTGGTCGATGATGAGTCTGGGGAAGGGTGTGTAGGTAGTTTGGGTCACGTTGAGACCAAAAAGGAGATATTGGGGGTCTTGAAGAACATTCAGGTAGACAGGATATACCCCAGAATACTGAGAGGAAAGGGAGGAAATTGCTGGGACCTTGAGAGAAACCTTTATCTCCTCACTTGCTACAGGGGAGTTCCCAGAGAATTGGAGAATAGCCAATGTCATTCCTTTGTTTAAGAAAGGTAGCAAGGATAATCCGGAAAATTACCGGCTGGTGGGCCTTACGTCAGTGGTAGTGAAATTATTGGAGAGGATTCTTTGAGACAGAATTTACTCCCACTTGGAAATAAGTGGACGTATTAGCGTGCGGCAACATGGTTTTGTGAAGGAAATGTCGTTTCTCACTAGCATGATACAGTTTTTCGAGGAAGTGACGAAGATGGCTGATGAGAGTAGGGCAGTGGATGTTGTCTACATGGACTTCAGTAAGGCTTTTGACAAAGTCCCTCATGGCAGACTGGAACAGAAACTGAAGTCACATGGGATCAGAGGCAAGCTGGCAAGATGGATACAGAGCGGTCTTGATCATAGAAGACAGAGGGTAGCAGTGGAAGGGTGCGTTTCTGAATGGTGGGCTGTGACTAGTGGCGTTCCTCAGGGATCAGTGCTGGGACCTTTGCTATTTGTAATATATATCCGGACGAATGTGAGGTTATGCATTTTGGAAGGTCTAATACAGATCAGAAATATACGGTGAATGGCAGAACCCGGAGGAGTATTGACAACAAAGGGATCTGGGTGTACAGGTACACAGGTCACTGAAAGTGGTAACGCAAGTGGAGAAGAAGAAGAAGAAATCGGTATTGTCACAAGTAGGCTTCAAATGAAGTTACTGTGAAAAGCCCCTAGTCGCCACATTCCGGCGCCTGTTCGGGGAGGCTGGTACGGGAATTGAACCGTGCTGCTGGCCTGCCTGGGTCTACTTTCAAAGCCAGCGATTTAGCCCTGTGTTAAACCAGCCCCTACTGGTAGGTAGTCAGGAAGGCATACGGCATGCTTGCCTTCATCAGCTGGAGCATCTGAGTTTAAAAATTGGTAAGTCATGTTGCATATAGAACCTTAATTAGGCTGCACTTGGAATATAGTGTTCAATTCTGGTCGCCGCACTACCAGAAGAATGTGGAGGCTTTGGAGAGGATACAGAAAAGGTTGATCAGGATGTTGCCTGGTATGGAGGGCATTAGCTAAGAGGAGTGGTTGGAGAAACTTGGTTTGTTCTCACTGGAACGACGGAGGTTAAAGGGCAAGCTGAATGAAGTCTACAAGATTATGAGGGGCATGGACAGAGTGGATAATCAGAAGCTTTTTCCCCGGGTGGAAGAGTCAATTGCTAGTGGGCATAGGTTTAAGGTACGAGGGGCAAGGTTTAAAGGAGATGCACGAGGCATTTCTTTTTTTAAAAAAACAGAAGGTGGTGGGAGCCCGGAACTCACTTCCGGGGGAGGTAATGGAAGCAGATACGATAGTGACGTTTAAGGGGTATCTTGACAAATACATGAATAGGATGGGAATAGAGGTATATGGTCCCCAGAAAGGTAGGGGGGGGGTTAGTTCAGACGGACAGCATGATTGGTGCAGGCTTGGAGGGCCGAAGGGCCTGTTCCTGTGCTGTAATTTTCTTTGTTCTTGGTCATCTGCAAGGCGGAGAGTATTGAGAATTGCACATAAAGAGAGGTGGTCACACCACAGGCTAAGACTCCACAGGTAGGAAGGAAATGGGTGACCACCATGCAGAGCAAGTGGACTAGGCAGGCAGTGGTTATTCCTCTGCATAACAGATCAGAGAATCATAGAATTTACAGTGCAGAAGGAGGCCATTCGGCCCATCAAGTCTGCACCGACTCTTACAAAGAGCACCCTACTGAAGCCCACGTATCTACCCTGTCCCCGTAACTCCCACTTAACATTTTTTGGACACTAAGGGCAATTCAGCATGGCCAATCCACCTAACCCTCACATCTTTGGACTGTGGGAGGAAACCGGAGCACCTGGAGGAAACCCACGCAGACACGGGGAGAATATGCAGACTCCACACAGACAGTGACCCAGCTGGGAATCGAACCTGGGACCCTGGAGCTGTGAAGCAACTGTGCTAACCACTATGCTACCCACGATATACCGCTTTGTAAACTGTTGAGGGGAATGGCCTCTCAAGGGAAAGAAGAAACAGCTAAATTCATTGCACCATGTTTGGCTCTGCTGCACAGGGGAGGAGTAAAAAGTGTGGGAATGCAAGTTTTAGGGGATTTAATTGAGAAATAAATAGGTGTTTCTGTGGCCCCACACAAGACTCCAGGAGAGTATGATGCCTTAGGTGCTAGTATCAACGAGGTGTTAGAGCAGCTGCAGGACATTCTGAAGGGGGAGGGTGGGCAGCCAGTTGTCGTGGTACACAAACAACATAGGCTTTAAAAAATAAGGATGAGTTAGGAAGTATGTTGAAAAGTAAGACCTCAAAGGTAGTGATCTCAGAATTACTACCAGTGCCACGTGCTGGTCAGAGCAGGCTATATCAGATGAATACGTGGCTCAAGAGATGTTGTGAAGGTTCAGGAGCATTGGGGCCCGTTCTGGGGCCCGTGGGACCAGTACAACTGGATGGGTTACACCTGGGCAGGACGAGGACTATTTGCTAAAGTGGCTGGGGAGGGTTTGAACTAAAAAGGCAGTAGGATGAGAATGTATGCAAGGAGTCAGAAATGGGGGAATCAAGGACAATTACAAAAGACAGTAAGGGGAATTAGAAAAGTGATAGGCAGAGAAATCAAGGGCCAGATTCAAACAGGACCTCAAGTGAAAAATAGTGGGAACGGGACAATTAATGTTAAAAAGACAAGCTTGAAAGCTTTGTGCCTTAACGCACAGAGCATTCACAATAACGCAGATTAATTGTGCAAATTGATGTAAACGGGTATGATACAGTCGGGATTATGGAGCCATGACAGCAGGGTGGACAGGGATGCGAACTGAACATCCTGGAGTATTCAGTATTTAGGGAGGACAGACAAAAAGGAAAAGATGATGGAGAACATGGCTGGTTAAAGAAGAAAGTAACTCAATGGTGAGGAAAGAATATTTTCTAAGATGATGTGGAATCTGTATGGGTAGAGCTGAAAAACACCTAGGGGCAAGAAATATTAGTGGGGTTGTATATAGACCCCAAACTGTAGTGGAATGACATTAAACAGAAAATTGGAGATGCGTGCGATAAAGGAACATCTGTAATTATGGGTGACTTTAATCTGCATATAGATTGGGCAAATCAAATTAGTAACAATACCTTAGAGGAGGTTGGAATGTAAAAAAGGTTTTCTGGACCAATATGTTGAGGAACCAACTAGTGAATAGGCCATCCTAGACTGTTTCTATGTAAATGACTAACTCTGCCCCCTCTATCATCGAGGGTAAAGGTGGTCATGGTCTTGGAAGTGGCCACCTCACAGCCTGGGAATCCTCCGACTTCAGACTGTTGTCTAATTGAAGTTTGTGAATTTACGAAAATTTCCACATCTTACCCATCTCTTTCCTGTCACAGCCAACCTGCTACTGAAACCCACATCCATGTTTTTGTCACCATCAGACTTCACGATTGTTGGCCATCCTCCCATCCTGCAAATTCCTCTGCAAACTTCAGCTTGTTGCCCATACCTGACACATACCAAGTTCCATTCCTTCTCATCCAGTCAATTTCCTGGCTTTCCAATACTAACGTCAAGGAAGGGCCTTGCTAGTGAGACATAACGAACTTGCCAGCTTCCATCTTCATCCAACTGCCACAAGTTAGTTGTCATGACAGTGTATGAATTTCAAAAGAAACTGTATTTTAAGATCATCTTAAAAAACTTTGAATGGATTTTTAAAATACTGAAATAAAATGTATTCTGATGGTCACATGACTTCTCCTGTGGATAGACCAGACTATGTTTACCTCAAGAGGTTTATAAAAGACATTTGGAATTCAATGGGTCCTCAAATAGACGATGGCTAAGATAGACCCCACGACTGGGCTAACCAGTTTTCTGATTTGGAGCATGATGCAGCATTGTTGAGACAGTGGCCTACAAAAGGCAGGTCCACAGAGATCCATAAAGACATCTCTTCAGAGAAGCAGACAAGAGCTCAACAGAGGAGGGAGAGAGAGACCAACAAATAGAGCCATTGAATAGCTGTCAACAGACTAAAGAAAGGACCATACTGCAGGTCCTTGAAAGAGAAATAAACTTCCTCTCGTTCCCCCTCCCAACATGTTTCCATTTACTAAGCTACCTGTGAAAGTTGCAATTTGACAGTACAAGCCATCCCAGCTGCAGAGACTTGGGGCGGGATTCTCCCATCGGGCGGCTAAGTGCTGACACCGGCGCAAAATCGGGAGTGTTTTACTCCGGCGTCGGCGCCCGTTCCGGGACCCCATTCTGCGGCCCACAGTGGGGTAGCACAGCGCTGGAGCAGCCCACGGCGCTCCAGCTGCCGATCCCGGCCTGAACCCAGCACTGCGGGCTGGCGGCAACTAGCGTATGCGCAGTGGTCTTCTTCCCCGCGCCGACCCCGACGCCAAATGGCACAGGGCTACAGGAGCCGGCGCGGAGGAAAGGAGGCCGGGGGGCAGAGAGGCCAGCCCGCCGATCGGTGGTCCACGATCGCGGGCCAGACCACTACGGAGGCCCCCCGGGGTCGGACCCCCCTCCACCCCCACAGGCCGCCCCCGGCCCCTTCAACGCTGAGGTCCCGCCGGCTCAGGGGATGTTAGAACGGCGCCAGCGGGTCTCGGCTTTTTGATGACGGCCGCTCGGCCCATCCGAGCCGGATAGGCACGCCGGCCCGGGCCGGAATGTCGGCGCATACCCCGACTGCCGCTGCGCCAACCACCCCGGCCCCAATGGCGGCAATTTTCCGCTCTGCGGAGAATCGCGTCCCGGCATCGGGGCGGCGTGGCGCGATTCGCGCGGCCCACCGGCGATTCTCCAATCCGGCGGGGGGTCGTAGAATTCCATCCAATGTCTTAAGACTTTCACTTCAGACAACATAACACCGGAATAATAGAGACACTGAACTGATTCCAATTTTTAGAAGTATAGTTTTTATCTTCCTCCATAACTAATCTTAGTATGTGTATGTATTTGTAAATTTATCATTTCTTAGGTAACGTTCAATGCAACAGAGTGACAGCACTTCTTTTCTTTTGTAGGTAAAGGGGCTTTTTTGCTGGGTTATTTTAAATTGAATTTTACACACCACACGTGCGATTCACGTGCGACTTTGGAAAACACAATTCAAAGCGTTCGTGAAGTCAGCAATTTTCCAAGTCTACATGGGTCAGACCATATTTCCACAGTCATTGGACCATGAACTCATTTGTTATCATGTCATAGTTCTTGGCCATACATTCAAAGACCGCCTCCCCTCAAAGACCAGCACATAAACAATCTTTCCACAGGTAAGCACAATGATTAAATCGGTGTGTCAAGAAGTGCTGACACAAAATGGCAGTCTCATCTGCCTAGAAAACAATTGCTGTCCATCATCTCAGTGCAACAAGGGATGAATTAATTTACTCCACTGTTGCCTTCCTGAATGTACTGCCCACCTTCATGGTACTGCTCCAACCTGCCCCATGAATGGCATTGCTCGCAATTGCATTACAGACAAAGGGCGCGATTCTCCCCCAAAATTTCCAAGTTAATTTGTGGCGGGATTTTTCAGGGAGTTTCAGCCGGTGGGTTTCCCATCGCTATTCAATCACAGTTAGTCATTTGTTTGGGCCCTGGGGAGTTTCTCACTGGTTTAACCCACACTTCGAATTTTGTTTTAGCACTGGGGAGCTGAACTCACCATTTTGAAAGGGTGCCCTGATCCCGAGGTGAGCTTGTGGGTCCCCTACTGCCCCACCCATGGGCAATGTAAGCCCCCACGTACACGGGCACTACTACCCCACACCTCCCAAGTGAGGACAACCCGCTGTGGTGTCCGTGGGCACCCCCCTCCCCAAATCCCCTTAGGGTGCCCTCTCCCATCCAGGATCCTCACCCGTCAACCCCCCAACTTCTTCAGGCCCTTACCTATCTGCCCTGCACACCCCCACCCTTCAAACCCCTCCCACCCTCTTTCATGAGCATGGTCCCCTTGGGCCCTGACCGTTGGCAGTGCCACCTTGGCACCCTCTAAGTGCTCCAACCTGCTTGACAGTGCACACATTTCGAGGGGAGGGGCAGGGAACTAGGTGCACTGACCTTGACCACCCAGGTCAGCACTGATCGGTACCCGGCTGCAGCCTCCCTGGGGAGGCCAGATAATCGAGGGAGGCCGGAGTATCCCGGGTGAGTAGGCCTTGGGTAGCTTTACGACCTACTTCCGCAAGCAACATTTGGTCAAGTCCCTTTTGGGCAGAGTTCTGAATCCGATGTCTTGCGGGACTTGGGTGAATCCCGTGAGGCGCGGTGGTTGCTGGGAAGCGAGCGAGAGGGCTCTCCTGCAATTCTTCGGCCGCGTTGCGCTCATGCGCAACGCAACCAGAGAATCGCACCCAAAGGTTCTCAATTGGAGTTTATCAGGCCCCAACTATTTCATTCAATAAGGATTGAGGCTGCTCACATCATATAAATCCCACTGTACTTGTAGGCCACATTGTACAGTTATTCAGCTAAGTTTTATAAACTGACAGAAAGATCCAACATGCCTGAGCTCCCCAATTGGTTTTCAGACAGTAAAAGGTCTCCACATCCCCACTATTGAAAGCATAAAGAGTATCGATCAGCCACTGGTTCTCTGTATCGCGCAACGAATCCAGGATTGGGTGCATCAGCTGCAAAAGATGAAGGAGTTGCATCAATAACAGTCCACAGAGAAAAGCAACAGTCTACCTAGAAGTAATACACTTCTACAAGTTATGTTATCATCCTGGGCTAGTTTCAGAGGATGTCTGTAATTGTCAACAACTTCCAAACATACGAAGGACACACCATAAATCCTGCTCCAGTAAAACCAACTCAGAGCAAGCCTTCTTTTCCAATTTTTACATTTTTCTTCCTTTGCTTCAGGAAGAGCTGTGTAATTGTAATAACGTTGAGTCAGCACAGCAAGGTGGGTGTTTTTCCTCTACAGAGGGCTCTCTTCACTTGTCTCTACTGTTTTCTGTCCTTTCATTTCCTCTACTCTAGCTAATGTATAACCCTGACCCACGAGCCCTAATCGTATGCAACAACCTTTTGTGTGGCTTATCAAATGCCTTTTGAAAATTCAAATATACAACATCCACTGGTTCCCCTTCATCGCCTCCTCTTTCAGGTATCATGCTCGAAGATTACATGGGTAAACAGTCAGGTAGATTGAAAAGTAGACAGATGTTTATTTGATGCAATTCAGATTCCTTTACTGCTGGTATCTGCTGTTTCGTTCATTTTAATTTTATTCCCTGTGGGGCAGTCAGCAATTATTTATGTATTTAATGGGGAGGTGGCACATCGGTAATGTTGCTGGATTAGTAATCCAGAGGCCCAGGCTAATGCCCTGGAGACATGGGTTCAAATCCCACCACAGCAGCTGGTGGAATTTAAATTAAATTTAAAAAAAATCTGGAATGGAAAGCTCGTCACAGTAACCGTGACCATGACTATGATCTGGACAACGCAGAATCGCCGAGCAGAAACTTATAGCCAAGTTCCGCACACATGAGTGCGGCCTCAACCGGGACCTGGGATTCATGTCGCATTACATTCATCCCCCACCATCTGGCCTGCGAAATCCTACTAACTGTCCTGGCTTGGTACAATTCACACCTCTTTAACCTGGGGTTACCCCATCTCTGGATCTGTAAAGATTTAATCACCTGCTAATGCTCGCATTCCAAGCATTGTTTGGCATCTTTGAATTTGTCTATATATGTGTTTCTGGAACAGACCTCTTCATTCACCTGAGGAAGGAGCAGCGCTCCGAAAGCTAGTGACATCGAAACAAACCTGTTGGACTTTAACCTGGTGTTGTAAGACTTCGTACATGACTATGATCAACATCCATAAAACCCCATCTGGTTCACGAATGTCCTTTAGGGAAGGAAATCTTGCCGTCCTTACTTGGTCTGGCCTCCATGTGACTCCAGACCCACAACAATGTGGTTGACTCTTAACTGCCTCCGAAATGGCAGAGTGAAACACTCAGTTCAAAGGAAATTAGGGTTGGGCAACAAATGTTGGCCTCGCCAGTGACGCCCACATCCCATGGAAAAATGAAGAAAATGATTATTGAACGTTAGATTGAATTACTTAGCACCTCCTTCCCTTGCTGTACCAAATTCCTACTCATCACTGTTTATCAGATCCACTGAACTCTTACTAGGTTTTGCATTAAGCTTAATAATAAGGAAGGTGAAATTAAAAACAGATGGAGAGATACATACAGGCACCAACATATCGGTTGAAAGTGAAATACACAAAAAAAAAGAAAGTGAAATACAAGGTCACATTTCAAATATGTCATGACAGAAGGAATGATGCCTGATTCAGAAAAGGTATAAAATCGGCAGGTATGGGGGGGGGGGGTGTCGAGAAGGTAGAAGTGGAGGAGCCGTAGAATTTGCAGTTGTTCAACAGATTCAAGATTCTTGCAACTTGCCGGGACTGCAGGGTGGATGTGTGAACGGACCACGGCACTGTGGCGCAGGGAGCAAACAGGAATGTAGTCATAGAATTTACAGTGCAGAAGGAGGCCATTCAGCCCATCGAGTTTGCACCGGCCCTTGGAAAGTGTACCCTACCTAAGCCCCCACCTCCACCCTATCCCCGTAACCCAGTAGCCCCACCTAACCTTTTTTTTGGACACGAAGGGAAATTTAGCACGATCAATCCACCTAACCTGCACCTAACCTATCTTTGGACTGTGGAAGGAAACCGGAGCACCCGGAGGAAACCCACGCAGGCACAGGGAGAACGTGTAGACTCCGCACATAGTAGCCCAAGCGAGAATCGAACCTGGGACCCTGGAGTTGTGAAGCAACAGTGCCAGCCACTGCGCTACCGTGCCGCCCCAAGTGTAACCACTGTGCTACCGTGTCCTCCAGAAGTATAGGGGACATTGTCAGAGGAACAGACACAATTTTCGGCAGCCAAAAGCAGGAGTCTAGAAGGCTCTGTTGTTTGCATGATGTCAGGGTTCAGGTCATTTGCTTGGGGCTGGAGAAGACTTGCTTGGGGCTGGAGAAGAACTTGCAGTGGGAGAGGGTTAAGGGTCCAGTGGTCATGGCCCACATGGGCACCAATGACATAGACAAGACTAGGAGAGAGGCTTTGCTTAGGGATTATGAGCTCAATTAAAAAGCAGAACTAAAAAGGTAATAATCTCTGGATTACTACCTGAACCACAAGCTAATTGGCATACGGGTCAAGAAGATTAAGGAGGATGTGGTGCAGTGGTTAGTACTGGGACTGCAGCGTTGAGGACCCGGGTTCGAATCCCGGCCCCGGGTTACTGTCCGTGTGGAGTTTGCACATTCTCTCCATGTCTGCGTGGGTTCCACCCCCACAACCCAAAGATGTGCTGGTTAGGTGGATTGGTCATGCTAAATTGCCCCTTAAATGGAAAAAAGAAAAATAATTGGCTACTCTAAATGTAAAAAAAAAAGATTAAGGAGGTAAATGCGTGGCTCAAAAATTGGTGTGGGAGAAATAGGTTTGAATTCATGGTTCGTTGCGCAGATTGAAATTGGCCGGTACGATGGGCATCAGAGACATGGCTGCAAGGGGATTGGTGCTGCGATCGAAATATCCAAGGATGTGTGTCCTATCAAAAGGACAGGGACATGGGCAAAGGGACAGGGTTGAATTGTTAGTAAGGAATTAAATTAAATCAATAGCAAGAAGCAATATAGGATCAGAAGGCACAGAACCCATGGGGGTAGAGTTGAGGAATCGCAAAGGTAAAAAGACCCTGATGGGAGTTAGGTGCAGGCCCCCTAGCAGTAGTCAGGATGTGGGGCAGAAAATAAATCTGAGATAGAAAAGATATATAAGAAATACAATATTACAATAATCATGGGGGACTTCAATATGCAGGTGAACTGGGAAAATCAGGTTGGTAGTGGATCCCAAGTAAAGGAATTTGTGGAATGTCTAAGAGATTAAAACATTTTTTAAAAAAGTTTTTAAAGAGCAACTTCTCAGAGAGCCCACTCGTGAACAGGCAATTTTGGAATTGGCGGTGTGTAATGAGGCAGACTTGGATCAGGAAACTTAAAGTGAAGTTCCCCCTTGGGGGCAGTGACCACAATATGATAGAATTTACCCTGCAGTTAGAGAGGGAGAAGCTGCAATCAGATGTAACAGCATTACAATTAAGTAAAGGTAATTACAAAGACAGGCGGGAGGAGCTGGCCAGAATTGATTGGAAGGGGAGCCGAGCAGGGAAGTCAGTGGAACAGCAACAGCAGTTTTGGTAATTATTCAGGAAGCACAACAGAAATTCATCCCAAGGAGGAAACAACATGCTAAGGGAGGATGAGGCATTCGTGGCTGACAAGGGAAGTAAAGGACAGCATAAAAACAAAATATAAAGCATACAAGGTGGCGAGGATTAGTGGGAAGCCAGAGGATTGGGAATCCTTTAAAAGCGATCTGAGGACAACTAAAAATGCAATAAGGGGGGAGAAGATGAGTGTAAGCTAGCTAGTAATATAAAAGAAGATAGGAGAGGTTTTTTTTCCAATACATAAAAAGGAAAGAGGCCAGAATAGACATTGGATCACCGGAAAATGAGGCTGGAGAAGTAGTGATAGGAAACAAAGAAATGGTAGAGGAACTGAATAGTTACTTTGCATCAGTCAAAGGAAAGTACAGCACAGGAACAGGCCCTTCGGCCCTCCAAGCCCGTGCTGACCATGCTGCCTGACTAAACTACAATCTTCTGCACTTCCTGGGTCCATATCCCTCTATTCCCATCCTATTCATGTATTTGTCAAGATGCCCCTTAAATGTCACTATCGTCCCTGCTTCCACCACCTCCTCCAGTAGCGAGTTCCAGGCACCCACTACCCTCCGTGTAAAAAAACTTGCCTCGTACATACACTCTGAACCTTGCCCCTCTCACCTTAAACCTATGCCCCCCAGTAATTGACCCCTCTACCCTGGGGAAAAGCCTCTGACTATCCACTCTGTCTATGCTCCTCATAATTTTGTAGACCTCTATCAGGTCGCCCCTCAACATTCCAGTGAGAACAAACAGAGTTTATTCAACCGCTCCTCATAGCTAATGCCCTCCATACCAGGCAACATTCTGGTAAATCTCTTCTGCACCCTCGCTAAAGCCTCCACATCCTTCTGATAGTTTGGCGACCAGAATTGAACACTATACTCCAAGTGTGGCCTAACTAACGTTCTATACAGCTGCAACATGACTTGCCAATTCTTATACTCAATGCCCCGGCCAATGAAGGCAAGCATGCCGTATGCCTTCTTGACTACCTTCTCCACCTGTGTTGCCCCTTTCAGTGACCTGTGGACCTGTACACCTAGATCTCTCTGGCTTTCAATACTCTTGAGAGTTCTACCATTCACTGTATATTCCCTACCTGCATTAGACCTTCCAAAATGCATTACCTCTCATTTGTCCGGATTAAACTCCATCTGCCATCTCTCCCCGCAAGTCTCCAAACAATCTAAATCCTGCTGTATCCTCTGACAGTCCTCATCGCTATCCGCAATTCCACCAACCTTAGTGTCGTCTGCAAACTTACTAATCAGACCAGTTACATTTTCCTCCAAATCATTTATATATACTACAAACAGCAAAGGTCCCAGCACTGATCCCTGCGGAACACCACTTGTCACAGCCCTCCAATTAGAAAAGCATCCTTCCATTGCTACTCTCTGCCTTCTATGACCTAGTCTTCACGGTATAAGATACCAGTGAGATACCAGAGCTCCAGGAGAACCAGGGGGCAGAGTTGAGTGCAGTGGCCATCACTAAGAGGAAGGTTCTGGTGAAACTGAAAGGTCTGAAGGTGGATAAATCACCTGGACCGATGGACTACACCCCAGGGTTCTAAAGGAGATAGTGGAGGCATTGGTGGTGATATTTCAGGAATCACTGGAGGCATGGAGGGTTCCAGAGGACTGGAAAATGGACAATGTAACACCCCTGTTTAAGCAGGGAGGGAGGCAGAAAATGAGAAATTATATGGCAGTTAGCCTGACTTCGGTCATTGGTAAGATTTTAAGATTCCATTATTAAAATGAGATTGCAAGTACTTGGAAGTGCATGATAAAATAGGACTGAGTCAAGGGGAGGTCATGTCTGACAAATCGGTTAGAATTCTTTGAAGGGGTAACAAGGAAGTTAGACAAAGGAGAACCAGTGGACATGATCTTTTTAGATTTCCAGCGGCCTTTGACAAGATGCCATATAGGAGGCTGTTAAATAAGTTAAGAGCCCATTAAGGGCAAGATACTGGCAATGAACAGAGGATTGGCTGACTGGCAGAAGGCAGAGTGTGGGTATAAAGGGGTC
The DNA here is from genome assembly GCF_047496885.1 of Scyliorhinus torazame. NCBI lineage: Eukaryota > Metazoa > Chordata > Chondrichthyes > Carcharhiniformes > Scyliorhinidae > Scyliorhinus > Scyliorhinus torazame. The sequence goes on along the minus strand of NC_092723.1, from coordinate 81,159,245 downwards.
TTTTTCAGGATGGCAGCCAGTGACTAGTGGTGTGCCTCAGGGGTCAGTGCTGGGACGACAACTTTTCACAATATACATTAACGATCTGGAAAAGGAGCTGAAGGCACTGTTACTAAGTTTGCAGATGATACAAAGATATGCATAGGCACAGGTAGTATTGAGGAAGTAGGGGGCTGCAGAAGGACTTGGACAGGCTAGCAGAGTGGGAAAAGAAGTGGAATAAAATGTGGAAATGTGAGAGATTATGCACTTTGGTAAGAAGAATGGAGGTATACACTATTTTCTAAATGGGGAAATGCTTAGGAAATCAGAAGCACAAAGGGGCTTGGGAATCCTTGTTCACGATTATCTTAAGGTTAACGTGCAGGTTCAGTTGGCAGTTTGGAAGGCAAATGCAATGTTAACATTCATGTTGAGAGGGCTGGAATACAAGAACAGGGATGTACCGTTGAGGCTGTAAAAGGCTCTGGTCAGACCTCATTTGGAGTATTGTGAGCAGTTTTGGGCCCCGTATCTCAGGAAGGATGTGCTGGCCTTGGAAAGGGTCCAGAGGAGGTTCACAAGAATGATCCCTGGAATGAAGAGCTTGTCGTATGAGGAATGGTTGAGGCCTCTGGATCTGTACTCGTTGGAGTTTAGAAGGATGAGGGGGGATCTTATTGAAAGTTACAGGATACTGCGAGGCCTGGATAGAGTGGACGTGGAGAGGATGTTACCACTAGTAGGAAAAACTAGAACCAAAGGGCACAGCCTCAGACTGAAGGAAAGATCCTTTAAAACAAAGATGAGGCGAAATTTCTTCAGCCAGCAGTGTCATGTGAGAATACCTTTAAGAAATGGGTGTGCATATAAATATCTGTAGTACCTTTAAGAAATGGGTGTTTACTACTGCAGTGATGTCAGAGAGTGGGTGGAGCTGGGCTGTCTGTCAGCTTTTTACTTTCGTTTTCGAGCAGGCTGCAGGGTGTGTTTTAGTTTTGTTTTCAATGTTGGAGCTGAAGCCAGACCAAGCAGGTGTACTGCTGTTCTCTCTGCCATCAAAAGACTATCTCTTGATCATTTGGTGAATTCAGAATTATAAATGGTTTCAGTAGTGACTTTAACCTGATGTGCTTCTGATAAAGGTTTTGTTTTTAAGCCGTATGGATGTTAAAAAGGAAAGCTTAAAGGTTTACTTAGTGTTGTGGTCTTTGGGGGTTGCATTTGAATTAATGGTTGCTAAGATGTTCACTGTATGTTTTAAAAAGGTTAACTTGAGTTCATAGAATAAACATGGTTTTGCTTTAAAAAATACTTTTCCATTTCTGCTGGCCCACGCATGTAGAGTGGGCCGTGTGCTCCCCATACCACGATCTAGTAAAAGTTGTGGGTCAGATGAACTCCATGATACACTTTGGGGTTCTCTAAACCCTGGCCCATAACAGCAGGTGGTGAATCTGTGGAACTCTTTGCTGCAGAAGAATGGTGAGGCCAAAATCACTGAATGTCTTTAAGACAGAGATAGATAGATTCTTGATTAATAAGGGATTTAGGGGTTATGGGGAGAGGTAGGAGAATGGGGATGTGAAAAATATCAGCCATGATTGAATGGCGGAGCAGACTCGATGGGCCGGGTGGCCTAATTCTGCTTCTATGTCTTATGGTCTTATGAGCAGCAAGGGGGCAAATTATGATCAGGACCAGGGTGCAATTCCGGCCTTGGGTGACTGTATGGAGTTTGCATGTTTCCCAGTGTCTACGTGGGTTTCCTCCCCACAGTCCAAAGGTGTGCAGGTTAGGTGGATTGGCCATGCTAAATTGCCCCTTATTATCCAAGGATGTGCAGGTTAGATGGGGTTATGGGGAGAAGGCGGGGGAGAGTGAACCTAGGTAGGGTACTCTGTCAGAAAGTCGGTGCTTTCTCGATGGGCCAAATGGCCTCCTTCTGTGCTGTAGGAATTCTATGGTTCTAAATCGAACAGCAGTGCCTGAACTTTGAGCCAATTGGCACAAGGTAAATCAGGTTAGAGAGTTAAATGTGTGGCTCGAAGGTTGCTGTGGGAGAAATGGCTTTCGATTCGCGGGGCTCTGTCATCAGTACTGGAGTAAGTGGGAGCGGTACCGATGGGATGGTCTTCACCTGAACTGTGCTGGGACCAGTGTTCTGGTGAGTCATACAACTAGTATAGTAGTCTAAATAGTGGGGGTGGGGGGGGGATGGTGTAAATCAAATGAGGAGAGATGTAGTAAATTAAAGGGAAGTGACAAGGCAATGATATATGGTAGCGACAAGGGCAATGATAACCAGAGTATGGCAGGAAGGAACAGAGCATACAAACCCTAGAGTGAATCAGAACATAAGGCCAGAGTTTGCACAATTAGTAACTAATAGAACTAAAAGCTCTGTATCTGAACACGCGCAACATTCATAACAAAACGGATCAATTGTCAGCTCAAACAGGAAGATAGCCATTATAGATATGTAGCTACAAGGTGACCAAGGCTGGGATCTGAACATTCAAGGGCACTTACATTTCAGAAGGACAGGAAACTAAGAAAAGGTGGTGGGTAGCTGTTAATTAAGGATGCTATTAGTACAATAGTGAGAAACCACCTGTGGGAGTAATTTATATCTAAAAGTAACTACATTTAGGACAAAGCATACAGGAAGAAAGGCACTGCATAATCATGGGTGAATTTTCATCCACATAACGATAAGACAAATCAGATTGACAAAGGTAGCCTGGAAGAGGAGTTCAGAAATAAATATCGACAATGCTGGATAAACTCAGCAGATCTGGCAGCATCTGTGGAGAGAAACAACTCAGATCTAAATGATCCTTCTAAAGAGGAGTTCAGAGATTGTTTTCAGGACAATTTCTTAGAGCAACACATTCTAGAGCCAATCAGAGAGAAAGCTATTCCAGACTTGGTAATGTGCAATCGGACAGGATTAACTCATGACCTCATAGTAAAGGAGCCTCTTGGTGGCAGTGGTCATAACATGTTTACATTTCACATCGAGATTAGGGGTGAGAATAGTCAGTCTAAACTTAAGGAAAGGTCATTAAAAGGTTAAGATGACAGAGCTGGCTAAAGTTAAGTGGGAAATTAGGTTAAAAGGTAGGACAGTAGACATGCAGTGGCAGACATTTATGGAGAAATTTCATTGATACTCAGAAAAGATACATTCCAGTGAGAAAGAAAGACTCTAGGAGAAGGCTGCATCATCCTTGGCTAACTAAGGAAGTTAGTTAGAAGATAATATCAAATCAAAAGAAAAACATACAATTCTGCAAAGATTAGTAGTAGGTCAGAAGATTGGGCAGAACTCAAAAATCAGCAAAGAATGACTAAAAATAATGAGGAGGAAGAAAGAGTTTGAGAGAAAGCTAGTTAGAAACATATAAACAGATAGTAAGAATGTATATCGGTATTTAAAAGGGAAAAGTAAACTGAGCATTGGTCGTCTGGAGTGGGGGAATGGGGAATTAGTAATGGGAAATAAGAAAATGGAGGATGCATTGTACAGATGTGTGTCTGCGTTCACTGTGGAAGATACAAATGACATTCCAGAAATAAATGTAAATCAAGAGGTGAAAAGGAGGGAGGAACTTAAGAATTACAATTGCCAGGGAAGGTGTATTGAGAAAACAATTAGAACCAAAGGTGTACAAGTCCCCACAACCTGATGGACCACAACTTTAAAAAAAAAGTGGTCTTAAAAAGTGACTGCTGAGATAGTGTATGCATTAGTTGCAATTTTCCAAAATTCCATTGATTCTGAAAGGTCCCATCAGATTGGAAACCAGCAAATATAATTTCTCTTTTCAAGAAAGGAGACAGAACAGGCTAGTTAACTTAACATCTGTCATGGGGAAAATGTTAGGGGGCAGGTTTAGCTCAGTTCGCTAGACAGCTGGTTTGTGATGAAGAGCAAGGTCAATAGCATGGGTTCAATTTCCATACCGGCTGAGATTAATCATGAAGGCCCTGCCTTCTTCAACCTGACACCTTGTTTGAGGTGTGTCACCACCAGTCAGCTCTCCCCCTCAAAAAGGTGAAAGCAGCCAATGTCATCTGGACTATGGTGACTTTACTGACAGCTAGAATCTATCTATCAATAATAATCTTTATTAGTGTCATAGGTAGTCTTACATTAACACTACAATTAAGTGACTGTGAAAATCCCCTAGTCGATACACTAAGGCACCTGTTCGGGTACACAGAGTGTGGGCAGGATTCTCCCCTACCCGGCGGGGCGGGGGGGTCCCGGTGGGACAGAGTGGCGTGAACCACTCCGGCGTCGGGCTGCCCCAAAGATGCGGAATCCTCCGCACTTTTAGGGGCTAGGCCTGCCCTGGAGTGGTTGGCGCCCCGCCGGCTGGCGTGGAAGGCCTTTGGCGCCACGCCAGCCGGGGCCGATGGGACTCCGCCGGCCGGCGCGAGTCCGCGCATGCGCGGGAGCGTCAACGGCTGCGGACGTCATCCCCGTGCATGCGCGGGGGGGGGGGTCACCTACGCATCTGCCATGGCAGGGGCTGATGGTCGGCGCGTAGGAAAAGATTGCCCCCACAGCACAGGCCCGCCTGCGGATCGGTGGGCCCCGATCGCCGGCCAGGCCACCGTGGGGGCACCCCCTGGGGCCAGATCACCCCACGCACCCCCCAGGACCCCGGAGCCCACCCGCACTGCCAGGACCCGCCGGTAAGGGACCTGGTTCAATTTACGCCGGCGGGACTGGCATAGAAGCAGCAGGACTTCGGCCCATCGCGTGCCGGAGAATCGCCGGGGGGGGGGGGGGGGGGGGGGGATGTCCGCCGACCGGCGCGGCGCTATTCCCGCCCCCGCCGAATCTCCGGTGCCAGAGAATTCGGCAGCTGGCGGGGGTGGGATTCACAGCGCTCCCCGGCGATTCACCGACCCGGCGGGGGTCGAGAATCCCGCCCAAAGATTTCAGAATATCCAATTCACCTAATAAGCACGTCTTTTTGGGACTAGTGGGTGGAAAGCAGAGAAACCCATGGGGAGATGGTGCAGACAGTGACCCAGGGCCAGGATTGAACCCAGGTCCTTGGCACTGTGAGGCAGCAGCGCTAACCACTGCGCCACCGTGTCGCCCAAGGAAGGCACTCAGAAAATCTTTCTGCAATCAGGCAGAGTCAACACTTTCCTTTCCCTTTTTTCAATCAAGAACCTATCTAATTCAGCCTTAAAAATATTCAATGACTCTACCTCCACTACTCTGGGGAAGCAAATTCCACAGATTTACAGTCCTTTGGGAACTGAAAGGGAAAGGAAGTATGACTAATTTATCAGAGTTCTTTGAGGTAACAAACAACATGAAGAAAGGGATGTATGAGAGGCATTCTTATTGAAACGTAAGATCCTGAGGGGACTTGACAGGGTGCATGCTGAGACTAAAATTAGGGGACACATTTTAAAAATATAGGGACCCCATTTCAGATGGTTAGGAGGAATTTCTCAAAGGACTGTAAATCTGTGGAATTTGCTTCCCCAGAGTAGTGGAAGTAGGGTCGTTGAATATTTTTAATGCTGAATTAGATAGGTTCTTGATTGACAAAAGAATCAAAGGTTATAGGGGGTAAACAGGAAAGGTAGAATTGAAAAGGTAGGCCCACAATCAGATCAGCCATGATCTTATCAAATGGCAGAACAGGCACTCGGGGCCGAATGGCCTATGCCAGCTCCTAATTCATATGTTTGCCAATCAGATCAGCAAACACAATGGGCTCCTCATAATGCACTGCTAAAATTTAAATGCGCAGTATCACACACAGCACTAAAAGGCGATTAGCAATGCACTGAACATAACAAATTCACATCACTATTTCATGAATTCTACAGCTTTTAAGAACTGTACATTTAAGAACAATTTCATAAATGTATACAACCCACAGGGTGGGAATCCCATTTGCATGCTCAGTAACCATAACAATTCTGAAGCACTGCATGTGGGAAGGAAATTCATGAGCAAAGTCAGGACTGATTGCAAGTCCTCTCGTTTGATACTCACCAGTTCACCAAAGTTATAAATGCCTTCACCGAGTAGTGCAGCCAGGCCCAGAGTGAATGCTCTCTGCTGCTGTGAACCCACTATCGAGAACGAAAACAAACAATTAAACAACTAGCTTGAGAACTGCTTCATACTAAGCACAAGTGGAAATTAAATGCAACAAGCATATGTCACCCAGTAAAACAAACATTTCACCAAGAGGACTCTGCCAAAGTTATGGTAAGCAAGGAACTTGTGATGGCACAGATAAAAGTAAAGACAATACTGGAAAGGCTGGATGTGGATAAATCACCTCGTTTGGATGAGAATGCACCGTAGATTGTTGAAGAGAGCAAGAACTTGTGGAGGTGCTGGACAATCTTCTTGGTGGTGCTAAAGGCAGGCAAGTTGCTAATTTTACACTCTTGCTTAAAAGAGACAAGATAAATCTGGCAATTATAGGTTTAACAAGTTTCAAATTGGTAGTGGGAACCTCAGAGAAACAATAATCTGGGAGGAAATTACCAGCCACTTGGATAAGCACAATATAACAAAGGAGATCCAACAGAAAACTACTGAGGGCAAACTAACTTGATTGAGATTTTTCATGAGGTAACAGTGAGGGTGCATGAAGGGGATGCAGTATGCATAAGAACTAGGAGCAGGGGGAGGTCATCTGGCCCTTCGAGCCTGCTCCGCCATTCAATAAGATCAGCTCCACTTACCTGCCTGCTCACCATAATCCTCAATTCCTTTACTGTTCAAAAGCCTACCTTTGCCTTAAAAACATTCAATGAAGTAGCCTCAACTGCGTCACTGGGCAGGGAATTCCAGATTCACAACCCTTTGGGTAAAGAAGTTCCTCCTCAACTCAGTCCTAAATTTGTCCCCCTTATTTTGAGGCTTTGCCCCCTAGTTCTAGTTTCACCAGCCAGAGCACCTCCCTGCATTGATCTTATCTATTCCCTTCATATTTTGTATTTCTACAAGAAACCCTTTCCTTCTTCTAAATTCCAATGAGTATAGTCCCAGTCTGCTCAGTCTCTCCTCTTAAGCTAATCCTCTCAACTCTGGAATCAACCTAGTGAATCTCTTCTGCACCCCTCCAGTGCCAGTACATCCATTCTCAAATAAGGGGACCAAAACTGTACACAGTACTCCAGGTGTAGCCTCACCAGCATCATATACAGCTGCAACATATGCTCCCTGTTTTTAAACTCCATCCCTCTGACAATGAAGGACAATATTTAATTTGCCTTCTTAATTACCTGCTGCACCTGCAAACCAACTTTCTGTGATTCATGCACAAGGACATCAGTCTTTCAAAAGTCATTTGATACTACATATTAGGTTTGCAAGCAAACTGGGCCAATAGGCTGAAGGGGGCTGTAGGAGTATGGTACAAAATTGGCTATGGCAGTGGTTCCCAAACTGTGGTTCGTGGACCACTGATGACCAGAGTACTGCAGGTGGTCTGTGGAAAAATGAATACAATTTGGCGCTAATCATGTATCATAATCAATATTACATTATTATTCACAATGTAATTTGCATCACAAACATCCTTGTGTAATATAATCCGCAATATACTTGAGAATGTGCAACGTAAATAATTACAAGTAGCCCGTTGATATATTAGCTTGACTATCGTCATCCGTAGGCGGTGTAAAAAATGTTAAAATGGCTTGCGTACTTTGAGGTCTGCAAAAGCTTTTGGTGACGATCTATGGTCCGCATAAAGTAAAAGATTGATGACTGCTGGGCTAAAGGATACAAGTTGTGGTAAATGACTGGTTTGGGTCTGAAATGCACTGCCTGGAGTGTTGTGGGGGCAGGTTCACTCAAGGCATTCAAGAAGGCATCAGATTAATAGGGGAAGATTGTGGTGTAGTGGTATTGTCACTGGACTAGTAAACCAGAGACCCAGAGTAATGTTCTGGGGATCCAGGTTCAAATCCCGCCACAGCAGATGGTGAAATTTGAATTCAATTTTTTTTAAAAAATCTGGATTCAGAAGTCGAATGAAATCACTGTCGATTGTCGTAAAAAACCATCTGGTTCACTGTTATTTAGGAAAGGAACTCTGCCGTCTTTACCTGGCCTACATGTGACTCCGGATCCACAGCAATTTGACGAATGTGATATAAAATAGTTACTTTAGAGATATTAGTTAATGTAATGTAGAAATAAGCCACTTTGATTCTGGCAGATAGAGACAAAGGGATTTGAGACCGCATGGAAAAAGCAGGAAGAGGTGTGTCTATGAGAGTGATGCTGCATTGATAGGGGCCAGAGAAAGGGATTGGAAGTGAGCCAATCAGAATAGATCAAACAAGTCAGGAGGGACATAGGATGACCTATGGGTGTCGAGTATGTGAAACTTGATACCATTTGAATTGATTTGCAGAGATCCCTTTGTCTCTTTGTTCATTCGCTTTCTGGGATGTAGGAGACTGGATGTCTCTTATGTTTCTGTGAAATGAATCAAGCTTGCAAGCTGAATAAAATAACTTATATTTACGTGCAAATCCATCTCGACTTTTATTGAGGCCAGACTGACGGAGAAAGAATTTTGGGAATCAACATTTGGTGCCGAAAACCGGGATTTCTCAGGGCGATCCTGATCCAACTGCGAAATCAGAATTAGACTGATTATGAACAGGAGGATGGGGAACAAAGGGCCCTCAATGTAGAACTGGAAAACGACCGCGCATTGATTGTTCCCCTCTTCTTATCGTCTGATTAGTCTGGTCACTCGCGGTTGGCACAGAAAGACCGCCTCGACGAAATCACAGTTCAGTCTGGGGATTAGCAATTTAATTGATGGGATTTCATATTGTTGTTTCGGCTTGGGTTAGGGTTTTGGGTTGATGTGACATCTCAAATGATGATTCAATTCCAAGTATAAGGGTTCAGAGGCTGATGGGACTTCAGTAATGAAGGTTCAGTCTATTATATGGGTTCAGGGGCTGATGGGACTTCAGTACTGAAGGTTCAGTCCAGTATAACTGTTTTTAAATCTGAAGATGGTTCAACTCTATGTGAGAGTGTTTTAAATATATAGTTGATTAAACTAAAATTGTCTCCTTGGACTGTATTGGCGAAAAACGCAGTTCCGAGGACTAGTTGAGATTGTGGGGAATGCTGCATATTGGTTGAAGCAGAAGTCTCTCAAAGGGTTAACAGCAGCAGGCAAAGTGAAAGACAGACAGTGCTTCTCACTCAGGCCTTGAGATAACAGCACCAGTCGCTAGTGTAATCGGATACCTTTCCTTTGAGTCAGTGAACACCAGCAAAGTTACGTTTTGAATTAATTAAAGGAAACCAGTGGGTTTCTCCACCTCTTTGATAAAAGTTATTATTTTCGAAAGCAATTGATTGAAATTGCCAGAATCTTAAGTTTTACTTACTTGAAATAAGGTTTATCTCATTTTATCTGGAGATGAATAGAAACTTAAAGAAGATCATGGACACCATTTTAAAAAGTGTCAATCTGGAGATGATAGTTGATTTTGCTAATACTTATGTGTATGTAAAAGAAAAAAAAACTTGTTAAAAGAAAAATTGTTAAGATAAAGAAATAATTAAGTTGTAAATGTTATACAAGTTTGTGTTAAGCAAATTGTAAATTTAGTTCTGAGTTGAGATCACTGTTCTCACTGGAACGAAGGAGGTTGAGGGGCGACCTGATAGAGGTATACAAAATTATGAGGGGCATAGACAGAGTGGATAGTCAGAGGCTTTTCCCCAGGGTAGAGGGGTCAATTACTAGGGGGCATAGGTTTAAGGTGAGAGGGGCAAGGTTTAGAGTAGATGTACGAGGCAAGTTTTTTACGCAGAGGGTAGTGGGTGCCTGGAACTCACTACCGGAGGAGGTAGTGGAAGCAGGGACGATAGGGACATTTAAGGGGCATCTTGACAAATATATGAATAGGATGGGAATAGAAGGATACGGACCCAGGAAGTGTAGAAGATTGTAGTTTAGTCGGGCAGTATGGTCGGCACGGGCTTGGAGGGCCGAAGGGCCTGTTCCTGTGCTGTACATTTCTCTGTCTTTGTCTATCAGAGCTAAGCTTGCAAGTTGCAGTAATTCAATTTGAATTTTCAAACATTTTTAAGTTTAAAAAAAAAAAGAGCAAATAGAGACAGGAAGGACCCGGGTCACACAAGAGACGAACTACGTAGTTCAATGGCTGGCCTTGAATTGACAGAAGAAGAGAAATTCAATAATTTGGAAAAGTCAGTAAAAGTTCCGTCTGCACCCATAGCATGGTCTGCGCTCATTCCAGAACCACCAGAGTACAATAATATATACCCAGTCATTGCTCACCAGATTTCAAATATGCCAGAAACTCAAGCCCTTTTGGGTGATAGTGTGAGTCCTGATTTACCAACTTCACAACCGGAAGAGCAAAAGGAACTCTGTCCCACAAGCCCAGTTAGCTCTAGGACAAGATCTCGGACAGCGAGAGAGGGGCTTGACGCTCACCAGAAACAATTAAGCATATCACCTAAGTCTCCCCAAACTAAGGAGAAATCACAAGATACGGGAACAAAGGAAGCTGAAACAACTTTGTTTGAAGAGAAAGAACTCCCCCTAGTGACAGGGAGAGACGTTGAAGTCTTGGAACAACCAGGGGAAATAGCTAGAGTGCCCCCTGGTGACATTCGGAGACAGTTACCGATTAGGAAGATGCGAAACCCTGACCCAGGGACTGCGGGAGCGAACCCCACGATAGACGTTTACTTCCCATGGACACCCAGTGAGATGATGGCTATTATGGCTACAATCCCAGATAGAAAAAAATCTCCTGCTGCCTTCGTGGATTCCTTGAGAACTACCATCTCAATTTATCAAGCTGATTCAAGGGACCTCTGGGCCCTAGTCCAGCAGATTTTAACCCCAGCAGAGTACCGCAATTATCTTAACCACTTGAATTATGCTAGTCATGCCGCACTCCAGCAGGCCTATGCGTTAGACGACGATAGAAGGACATAGATCTTGAATGCGTTGAATAGCACATTTCAAAGGCCCATAAATCTTTGTTATCTTAGACCTAAAACCTAGGAAGACTGAAGAGCCAGAGGAATTTCTGGAGCGTTTTAATGAAATCTACCGGGGGCAGTCAGGCGATTTGCTGTATCAAAATGGTCAGAATTCCCCTCAATACTGTGCTATGTTAATGCATTGCCTACCACCTTCTGTGGTTACTGCTGTGAAATGTAATAACATGAATTGGACAGAGAACGACCCTTCCCAGATGGCAAGGGCAGTCAGATTTTACTGGAAGGAGGGTGTAGACCAAGAAGGAGGCTCAGTTACAAAGGTTAAGACTGAGTATGTAATGAAAAAGGATGATCTGCGACCCCAACAAGCGGCAGAAATGGTAGTTTACCAGCAGGAGCCCCAATATAGTGACTTTGGGTGGGTGGATCAGCGAAGAGGAGGATGAGACAACAGTGCTATATTTCTATCACCCCCCAGTGGTGGACGTTAGACGTTGAACAGTCACTGCATCACGTTACCCTGGCCTATGACAGAACTGGACGAAACAGGGAGTTGGAGGACAAATACCAGCCATTACTTGAGACCGAATGGCCAGTCAAGGTTACAGCCACAGTCACGGGAAAAGAAGGTACAGCCGATTTTGTTACAATACCACCACATTTATGGCCACAGTCAGCTTCGGTAAACCCTCATATTACACGTCAGGTCCATGACCAGTACCATGCCAGGGATATGGGGCGAATGGTCAGGAGGGCAGTGGATCATTCAGATCCAACAGACTACGCACTTCAAGTCATGCCGGACGGCACTACCATAAAATATTTTGAGGACCCTGAAACGATTAACACTCGACTGCAGCATCACAGGGGACATGATGTGTTGGAATATGTCAATCCACAGGTCTGGGCGGAATACCCATCACAAGTGGGAAAGACAAATGTTACACCTATTAAGGTGATGATTAAGGATCATGTAAAGCTACCTTCCATTCGACAATACCCCCTGAAATCTCAAGCTGCTCCATCAATAGATAAATTAATTCAAGAGCTGTTGAAACAGGGTATTTTGGTCCCTTGCCAATCAGAATGTAACACCCCCATACTTGCTGTGCCTAAACCAGCCAAACCAGACCAGTGCCGATTAGTACAGGATTTACGTTCAATCAATGCCATCGCATAGCCATTACATGCTCTCACCCTCCAACAGGATATTACGTTGTATAGCTCCCACTCGGTCATCGCGCTACTGAGGCAACTGCAGACTCAGCATCTTACCGCAGCTCGTCAGAATAGGTATGAGATATACCTTTTGAACAATCCACGTCTGACATTTAAATACTGTACCACTATCAATCCAGCCTGTTTTCTTAGCGGTCCCCCTGTCCATGAGGACGCGCCTGGTCACGACTGTTTAGCCTTGATTCAGGAAACTACCACAATAAGGGGCGATTTGAGTGACATTTCGTCAGAACAACCTGACATGATTATGTGTGGTCAAATATCCCACCGGGGTTTAGTTAATGACCTACTGCAGGCCCTCCTTATGCCAGCGCAGATTTCCGGTATTAAATGCGCTGCCCACACGAATGGTACAACCCCAGTTGACGTTGGTAATGAACGAGCAGATCGTGCAGCGCGAACAGCCGCGCAAATTCAGCAAGTGATGGTGCCTAAGATCTTTAGTCAGACTAAACGATCTACTATATGTCTGCTTCTGACAAGTCAATGCCAACCATCCAAGACGTCATAAGGTTACAGGAGGACGCTCCTGAGAGTGATAAACAAATGTGGAAACGGTTAGGTTGTACATATGATTCGGTTTCCTCTTTATGGACCACGCCTGCACATCAAACTTGTATGTCTGATGTGCTGGCTTTATGGGTCATTGAATGTGTACACTTTGCAACTCATTGTGGGGATCGAGGGACTAGTGATTTGTTGCTGGACACTTGGTGGCACCCTAAAATGCAGGGGTTGGCCCAAAGTATCAGTAATCGGTGTTTGATTTGTCAGCAATATAACACCGGAAAAGGTATCCCTTGTGGGAAGGGGCAAACCCCGTTGCCCAGTGGTCCCTTTGAGACGCTCCAAATGGATTACATTGAGTTGGAAAGGTGTCAATGTTACAAATATGTTTTGGTCATTGTGGATGTGTTCAGCAGATGGGTCGAGGCGTATCCGACTATCGATAATAAAGCTGCTACTGTGGTTAAAGTCTTGATGAGGGAAATCATTCCCCGGTTCGGTATACCAGCTCAGTTAAGTTCTGATAATGGGCCTCATTTTATTGGACAAATTAACAAGGAGTTTTGCTCCCAGTTAGGCATACGCCAGCAGTTACACTGTGCTTACAGACCGCAGGCGGCCGGGTTGGTTGAGAGACACAATCAGACCCTCAAAACTAAATTGGCTAAATTAAGAGCAGACACGGGACTGGCATGGCTTAAGTTGCTCCCCGTTGCCCTCTTCCAGCTGCGGGTTACACCTGCGGGACCGGCCCGGCTCTCTCCCGCCGAGATTCTTTATGGCAGGCCTCTTAGAACTCCCTGGAGCCTGCAGGTTCCCAGACTGGTTCAGTTTCATCAGATGACTGAAGAAATGACCACCTATGTTCTAGCCCTCACGCAAGTGCTCAAGGAACTCCATGGCCAGGTCCGCGCGGCTCACCAGCCATTGCCCCCAGTACCTAGCTCACTTTCAGTCCAGCCCGGTAGTTATGTCATGGTCAAAAATTGGACTAGGAAGGGGTCGGAGACGTGATGGGACGGGCCCTTCCAAGTTCTCCTTACCACCCCCACAGCAGTTAAAGTGGAGGGGCGAAGTGCTTGGGTCCACCTACATCATTGTAAATTGAGTCCATCTCCACTGCTGTAAAAGGTCGGATACTAACCTGCCTCCCTTCTCCAGTGCTATTTTACAGGTGTGGAGCATGATGGAGTGGCTACGCATCGTCTGTCTGATATTTGGCCTCACTTAGTTTGGCGTGTTATTGGCGATGGACATGGAAAAGGGGAATATTATGTATCTGTGTAGCCCCAACCAATCTACAAGGATACATCACCTATGCAAAGGTGATGTTCTTCGCTGCCCCCATATACGAGGACATGGTATCGACTCATGGAAGGTCATCAAAGTTAAGGAGAATGCAGGAGTCATGAAGCAGTTGCACCGGTCCCGGCGATGGGAAGGGAACATTGCATGGACATTGCCTTGTTTTTGGAATACATGTAAATTTGATTTTGGATGTGTTAAGAGTGGTACAATAAAGGTAAAATCAGGCTGTCAGAAGAGTGTAGGAAGAGGCTATGAGAAAGAGAAAGGGACTAGAGAGAGGACGGGGCGTATGAGAAGGGAAGTACGTAGGTTACCGGGAGATACACTTAAGTTAATTAAAGGCCAAACTGAGGAAAACCCGGGTAGTATGAATCTCTTCTACCAGATTTACCACCGTCTGTATGGCCAGGGACGGGTTGTCTGCTACCCAAACCCCGCAGCGGTGTCGAGGTTATTTTCTGTTTCACCGCTTTGGGGCACTCCCCAAACGGTGGTTCATTGTCAGCATTCCGAACCACTGCCCGATCAGGTCACTCTTCCTTACGATCCGGGTTCAGCACCACCGGCTATTTGCCTTCCCCTTCCTCGGGATAATTCCCATTCACAGTACGATAGGCTGCGACGGTGGAGGGCGTACATACCTAGCCACTTCACTCCCAATAGGGATTCCCGGTCGTACGAGAATTGCTTCAGCATTGAAGGATACGGCTGTTTGCTGGTGGAGGTGGACACAAATATAACATGTCTGTTTCCCACCTGTACGGACAGGAGGTGCCATATCACCCAGGCGTCTGGCTAATGCGTTGGTTACAACACCACTTGCGTTCCATTGAACGCCGGCCTCCAGCTCCTCTGTGGCTGGGCGAATGTCTCTCATATCACTGTTGGGACTAGGGCTTTCCGCATTGCTGGGCGGCCCGAATGGGCATTTCAAAGTTGGATAAACTGGGCTACTGGGGGGTCCTTACGCAACCGATATGCTGATTGTGATGCTAGCCTCCACACGGAACAAGGATACTACTTTTTATTTAATGGTACAGCGACCAACGTTTTGTCACCCCCATTTCCCCGCCGAATTGCTATAGGGACTCTAGTCCCTACCACAGTCCCCTGCCCTTCGGCGTGGAACCTGCATAATCAGTTAGCACGCCGGGCAGTCTCTGCTGAATTTGCGAGAACTGGAAAAAACCTCAGGTTCTTGCACCCAACCGGGGCCACTCAGCCGGGTGGGGCATTCTGAGCGTATTGACACTGGGAGGTGTGGGGGGTTCCTTGGCTGTCAGTGATCGGAATTATTTTATTTGCGGCCTTACCATCTTGGGAAATGAAACCTTGGGAGCCCTCGGGGCAATAACTAAGGAGTTGTCTCAGCTACGGTTGTTTGCAATGCAGAACCGGTATGCTCTTGACTATCTTCTGGCCCGTGAGGGTGGGGTATGCGCCATAGTACAGGGCAAGTGTATCATGGGAGTTCAGGACTTGACCGCTAACATCACTAAATTTATGGATCGCATACGGGATCACTTGGGCGGGATGCAGGATCCTGGCTCTTGGGGTAACTGGGGATTTGGAGGATGGAAGGACTGGTTGATAAACATGGCCATGTATCTAGTGGTAGCTATTGGCTGCATCTTTGTGGGCCTGGCCATCCTTAAATGTGTGATGGGTAGAATGCGGGGTGCACTGGATCAGATCAGCGCCCCAATCACCGAAAAAAAAAGATTTAACTGTTAAAATCCATGAGGGTGAGGCAGATGAAGGGGGGCTAAGACAGGAATTGGAAATGCAGCGACGGATCTTTTTAGATGAGGAACCGTAGCTATGGATTGGATAGTTCGGTTATCATGGAATGATAAAAGGAGGGAATGACGAATGTGATATAAAATAGTTACTTTAGAGATATTAGTTAATGTAATGTAGAAATAAGCCACTTTGATTCTGGCAGATAGAGACAAAGGGATTTGAGACCGCATGGAAAAAGCAGGAAGAGGTGTGTCTATGAGAGTGATGCTGCATTGATAGGGGCCAGAGAAAGGGATTGGAAGTGAGCCAATCAGAATAGATCAAACAAGTCAGGAGGGACATAGGATGACCTATGGGTGTCGAGTATGTGAAACTTGATACCATTTGAATTGATTTGCAGAGATCCCTTTGTCTCTTTGTTCATTCGCTTTCTGGGATGTAGGAGACTGGATGTCTCTTATGTTTCTGTGAAATGAATCAAGCTTGCAAGCTGAATAAAATAACTTATATTTACGTGCAAATCCATCTCGACTTTTATTGAGGCCAGACTGACGGAGAAAGAATTTTGGGAATCAACAATTTGGTTGACTTTTAACTGCCCCCTCAAAGGTATTTAGGGAATAAATGCTGGCACACGTCCCATGAATGAATTTAAAAAAAAACATGCAAGGGTTACAGGGAATGGCACGAGTCATTGGGGAGCCAGTACAGAGACAATGGCCAAATGGTCCCCTCCTGCTCGAACAATTATGATTCTGTTTCTCGGACTGGATGGAGTGATGTTTCCCAGGGTACATTGATGTTTTAAGATATACAGCAATAACTTAGACGTTCAGGGCACAATTTTGAAATCTGCAGGTAATACAAAACTGGGACTAGTAAACAGCAATGGTAGTGCTAGATTTCAAGACGACAAGGAGACAGGTGGAATGGACAAGCATATGTGAAGAGGAGATTTGGCATATTACTAAAGATAAACTGTTTCCAATGGCTAAAGGGTCAATGACCAGAGGGCATAGTTTTAAGATGGCCGACAAAGGAACCAGAGGTGACACGAGGTAGAAGGATTTTGTAAACACAGCAAGTGGCATGGATTTAACTGGAGGATACAGATTTAACAGCAGCCTGCAAAAGGGAATTAGATAAAATCTGGGCCATTGTGGTGTGTTTTGCTGTACTCCTGATCACCAGTGAATTAGTACATTGCAGAAGGAGGTTATTTGGCATGGAATTGTGTCATGGGATCTTTTCTGTCCACATGGGTGGAATGGTAGCACAGTGGTTAGCACAGTTACTTCAAAGCTTCAAGGTCCCAGGTTCGATTCCCAGCTTAGGTCACTGCCCGAGCGGAGTCTGCACGTTCTCCCAGTGTCTGCATGGGTTTCCTCCAGGTTCTCCGGTTTCCTCCCACAGTCCAAAGATGTGCAGGTGAGGTGGTTTGGCCATGCTAAATTGTCCTTAATGTCCAAAGGTTAGGTGGGGTTACTGGGTCAGGGTGGAGGTGTGGGCTTAAGTAGGGTGCTCTTTTCAAGGGCCGGTGCAGACTCGATGGGCCGTATAGCCTCTTTCTGCACTGTAAATTCTATGAGAGCGCAGATTGGGCCCATGTTTAGTTTCTTAACTGAAATACACCATCTCATTACTGCACTGGATATCATCAATCTTGAATTTTACGTTCAGATTCTGGACTGGGGCTTGAACCTGCAGCCTTCGGACTCCTAGGCATAAGTGATACCAACTGAGCCATGGCTGCCTTAAGGGGCAAGAGTGGTGTCTATGTGATATGGTCAGTAAAATCATAAAGCTGTACCTCTATAAAGAATCAAGGTGATGATTTAATTACACATAGCACACAAGAGTAAATTACTTACTAAATTACAGAGGCAGAGTACCAGACAACTTTCATGTTCCAATGGAATCAGGCTTGCTGCTCTGCTTAATACAAACAGAGCCTGCGTGCTCACGCACACAGACACGCAAGGAATTTGTCTAAAAGCAAAAAGCATATTTTGCACCTTGCAGATAAGGTTGTGTCATTCTGACTGCTGGATTGCTCCCATTTCATTCAAAGTCACTATTGCCTGCCTGTGTAGAAACATGGGGCGAGATTCTCCACTCCCGCGCCGGTTGGGAGAATCGCCTGGGCCGCCGATATTTCCCGGGACGCCAGTCCGACGCCCTCCCGCGATTCTCCCAAGCGGCGGGAACGGCCCCGTCGAGTTCCGCGGGACGCAGGCCGGAGAATCGCCGGAGACACCCAAAATGGCGATTCTCCAGCACCCCCGCTATTCTCAGGCCCGGATGGGCCGAGCGGTCAGGCCAAAACGGCGGGTTCCCCCCCAGCGCCGTCCACACCTAGTCGCTGCCGTCGGGAACAGCGCGGGAACGCTGGGGGGGTGGCCTGCGGGGTGGGGAGGGGGGGATCCTGCACCGGAGGGTACCTCAAATGTGGGATGGCCCGCGATCGGTGCCCACCGATCGTCAGGCCGTCCTCTCTGAAGGAGGACCTCTTTCCTTCCGCGGCCCCGCAAGATCCTTCCGCCATCTTCTTGCTGGGCAGACTCGGAGAGGATGGCAACCACGCATGCGCAGGTGACGCCAGTTATGCGGCGCCAGCCGCGTCATGTATGCGGCGCCGCCTTTACGCAGCGACAAGGCCTGGCGCGTGTAGATGACGCGGCCCCGATCGTAGCCCATTATCGGGCCCTGAATCGGTCGGGATAGGGGCTGTATCTCGACGGCGTTCACGACGCCGTGGGCACTTCAGCGCGGGAGTGGAGAATCCCGCCCAAGGTCTCTAAATGGTCTTGCCTTGAGAGACATTTTGAATTCATAGCAAAGTTAAGATTCATAATTACCCAACGTATTCCTCCACATGGAATGCAAAATCAGAAACAATGATGAAAGCAGAATCAACATTAGTTTGGAGAAGGTTTGTGGATAAAAAATGGAGTGTCATGTGAGAGTACCTTTAAGAAATGGGTGTGTATATAAATATCTGTAGTGAGAGTACCTTTAAGAAATGGGTGTTTATTACTGCAGTGATGTCAGAGTGGGTGGAGCTGGGATGTCTGTCAGCTTTTTACTTTCACTTTAGGCTTTTTGCTGCAGGGTGGGTTTGGTTTCATTTTAGTTTTGGAGAACCTGCAATTACAGCAGGATCTGTGTGAATCTCTGCAAGCTTATGAGTGTCCATTTGCTGATTTCAACGTGGTAACTGTTCTCAGTAGTGAAGTTAAACCTGAGGTGCTTCTGTTAAAAGTTTTGTTTTCAAGTCTTATGGATGTTAAAAGGAAAGCTTAAAGGATTACTTAGTGTTGTAGTCTTTGGGGGTTGTATTTGAATTAATGGTTGCTAAGATGTTCACTGTGTTTTAAAAAGGTTAACTTGAGTTCATAGAATAAACATTGCTTTGCTTTAAAAAACACTTTTGCTTTTCTGCTGTACCACACCTGTAGAGTGGGCCGAGTGCTCCCCATACCACAATCTAGTAAAAGTTGTGGGTCAGGTGAACTCCATGATACACTTTGGGGTTCTCTAAACCCTGTCTCACAACAGGAGAAAGAAAAACTTAAAGGAGGAATGAGAAAAGAGCGAGACATTATGAAGCGTCTCTGTAATCAGCTCTTGCAAAACCAGCAGTCACTAAAAGAGCTGAACTGCAATATTTCGAAAAGGAACAGAGCTCGACACTTACTTGACAAGTCAGCGAGTTCGGTGCAGCCAAGATACCGCAGAGCCTCCCTGTAGTAAGCAGCATGATCACCCACCACCTGATAGTAACTGCTGGAGGTATCATAAAACCTGCCGTGGACGGATGTCACTCCTGGCAACTTCTGCAGCATCTCGTCAACTTCCTCAATGATTTTCTAACAAGTGGAAGGATCAATGCAACAGGTTAGAGTGGGAATATCACTGACCAAAGGAAGAGATAATGACCTCATGGAAGATTACAATGCACACGAGTATCACATCTTTTAGGTCTGTACACGGCCTCCAATTGAGATACAGTGAAACCTGGAAATTCTATAACACCTTTCGGCACTGTCATCAAGCTTTTTTTTTTTTTTTTAAGGCTAATGCCTCAATTTTCAAAATGGTCATTGTACGTATTGCAAGAAATTTAGTAGAGTTCTTTACCCAGTATCCTTGGAGACTGAGAAACTACTCTCTCCCTGGGATATAGAGCCTTGCAAACAGGTAATCCCAGAGACAGAGTGGTTTCTCTGCTGCTATTGATACTGGACACAGTAAGAAGTTTTACACCAGGTTAAAGTCCAACAGGTTTGTTTCGATGTCACTAGCTTTCGGAGCGCTGCTCCTTCCTCAGGTGAATGAAGAGGTATGTTCCAGAAACATATATAGACAGATTCTTACTGTGCTCACCCCAGTCCAACGCCGGCATCTCCACATCATTGATACTGGGATAAGCAATTCTGTCACAAAACCCTTACTGTCTCATACTGACCCACTATGCCCATGTTAAGCTGTAAAAGAGCTTGGTGAATTCAAGGCCGATCATAGTTTATAACTTGCAAATGTATGTGATTTCAGAATGCCTCTTGTATATTTTAGCATGCAAGTTATTTGCTGCTCTCAGTATGTTTCTATATTTTGGAGTATATTGATTCATACAGGTTTCACATACAAAGATATTCTCGGTAGATTCAGATTGTCCATGAAGCTCTCAAGTGTATTTCATAACCATTTATCTTTCACTGAGCACATTTTCACAGCAGCTGTACAGAATATTCCAGCGCCTGAACAGTACAAAAATCACAAATGCATAGGAGTGATTATTTTTTCTGGAATTAAAGGAATTCTCAATATGTTCAACATCATTCATGCCCCTTGGTAGTAATACTGCCCAGTAATCACTTCAAATTGTTCAGCAGACTGTAACATTGGAGAGGTCAAGTGCCACCTTCAGTAAGGAAGGCAGAACACTTATAGAACACAATTTACATGCTTAAGACATACCAAAATACTTTGCAGGCAATCTACTACTTTTGAAGGGTAGTCTGGTGTTATGAAAGCTAATCTGTGCATAGCAAAGACCCACAAAGAGTACACAAAGGAATGGAGTTAGTTTATTTCAAGGGTGTTGGCCAAGGGGTAAATATTGGTCAGGCCAGCAGGAGAACTTTGTTCTTCACAGGCTGCTACGAGATATGTTACACTGATCTGACTGCATCTTAGTTTAAACACTCATCAGAAAGACCCTCCCTCAGTCTAGGACTACAAGCGTGGCATCCTACTTGACCCCAAGCTAAATTTCCAACCCGACTCTCTGCATCACCAAGATTGGCACTTCCACATCCATAACATTGTCCATCTCTGTCCCTGTCTCAACTGAAACACGCCTCCATGCCTTTCTTACCTCTGCACAATTTTCTAATGCTCTCCTGGCCAGCCTCCCACCTTGAACCCTTTGTTAACCTGAGCTCATCCAAAACTGCCACCTTTATCCTAACTCACATCAAGCGCAAGGCAATGAGACCATAATAGAAGCAAGAGTCGGCTATTCTGCGCAATGACCCTGCTCCACCTATAAATTAAATAAGATCATGGTTGATCTTATTGTAGCCTTAACTCTACTTTCCGGCCTGTCCCAAATAAACCTCCGCTGCCTTGTACATCAAACATCTGCTAACTCGGCCGAGAATATTTCCAAAGGCCCAGTCTCTTGTGCTCTCTGTGCAAGACAATTCCAAAGATCCATGTTTCTCAGAGGAAATCCTCCTCACTTCCAAATTAAATGGGAGATGCCTTATTCTTAAACGGTTTCCCCTAATTCTAAATTCCTCCACAAGGGGGAATATCCTCTTAGCATCTACCCTGTCATTTTCTAAACTCCAATGAACATAGGGCCAACCTGCCAACCCTTTCTCATTAAGAAAATACCTTAATTCCAGGAATCAGGCGAGTTAACAGCCTCTCAGCTGCTTCCAAAGTAAATATACCCCTTCTGAAGGAAGGAGACCAAAATTGTAAATAGTAGTTTAGGTATGATCTCACCAATGCTCTGTACAGTTGTAACCCTTTCAGTGGATTGTCACCTTGCCATGGTGGAGAGCTTGAATGTATTTATTGATCCAGAGAGCAATGCCGTCGGAAGTCTTAAACTTCTGGCATGGTCATCGATGACGGTCAAGGTCGAAGGGGAGGAACCAGACAAAGTTCAATCCAAAACAAGTCCTCAACAGTGGATCAGGTGGAATATACTCGTATGGTATCAAAGGCTGCAATGGCACATGAAGGATGCAGCAGTAGGGAGATCACCAGTTGTCAACTTGAATTAGGCCCATCTTCTGCAGGGACCATGTGTCTGTTGATGTGCAATGGCACATCCACGTCAATAGATCTTCCACACCAGGCTTCTACCGAGAGGAAACCAACATACAGATAAGCCCTGCGGCGATCAGCGAGAGGGGACGTGGACAGGATTGTGGGATCAAGAAGTCCTTAGCTTCAGACTGGTACGTAGGCGGTTGATTCAGTCGTCTCGCTCTTGGAATAGGAACAGGAGAGGATTTCGGCAACTTCCTTCATGATTCTTCAGGATCCACTCTGCTAACTCCTCATGGGGAAGCTAGAAAAGGTGCTCTAAAAATAGTCTGTTTCATCTCCAACCTGGCAGGAAAACCGCATCCAGCAGTCTCATCTACCTGCAGTCAGAAAAGTTAAACTCAATTTCGGAACCTGGAATGTACGAAACCTCATGGAAAATTAGCAAAACATTCAACTGGAACAGAAAACTGCAGACAAGTCAGGCACTTCAACATCGACTTGCTGCCTTGCAAAAGACCTGAAGAGAAGGCGAAGGGGAACTGAGGGAAGATGGCAGTGGTTCTACCTACTTCTGTCCAGGAAGACCCGAGGATCAGCCAAGGACGCATGGAATTGAATTTGTCATTAAGAGCAAACTCATCAACTGACTCTGTGAGCCCCCTATTGGCATCATCGAGCGCTTCATGACCCTTTGTCTACAGTTTGCCAAGAATCAGCAGGCAACAGTCACGAGTGCCTACGCCCCAATCTTTGGTGCCAATGATGAGGTGTCAAAAGGTGGCTTCTACTCCACCTGGACACCATACTGTTCCTTAGGAATGTTGGAGAGTAAGAAATCTTACAACACCAGGTCGCAGCTCTTTCATCAGGTGACTCACCTGATGTAGGAGCTGCGCTCTGAAAGCTAGTGATTCAAAACAAACCTTTTGGACTTTAATCTGGTGTTGTAAGACTTCTTACTATGTCCACCACCGGCATTTCCACATCATTCCTAAGGAAGATCATCCTCCCTGGGGACTTCAACGCCAAGGTTAGAAAGGACACTCATCTCTGGAAAGGTACCATTGGGAAGGAAGGAGTTGGGAATTGCAACTCCAATGGGGCTCCCCTGCTTACCAAATGCGCAGAACACAAGCTTATCATCACCAACACAATGTTCCAACAAAATGACAAGTTCAAGACTTCCTGGAGACATCCACGATCAAAGCACTGGCACAGGATTGACTTTGTCATCATCCGATCCAAAGACCAAAAGAATGCCCTTAGCACCAACGCAATGACCAGTGCAGATGACTGCTGGACAGGCCACTTGTTCATCCGCTTCGCTATGTCCATCAAACTCCATCAGAAGCAGAGGAAGATGAAGCAGCTCAGAAAAAAGATCAACGTTGAGCGGCTTCAAGAGCCAAGCATGCTCGTGAACTTCCAACAATGTCTTCTCCAAAATCTCAAAATTGTCCATTCTAATGGCATGGAGGGAAACTGGAAAGAGCTGAAGGCAGCCATCATCTCAAGCTGTGAAGAAAGCATCAGCTACAAGACCAGGAAAACACCAAGATTGGTTCGACGAGAACGACCACTCGACAAGAAGTGGAAAGTTCTCCACGCCTGGAAAAACAACATGACCAGCAAGGCAAAGAGGAGAGCTCATCAAACAGCAAAGGTGGAGATACAAATAAGAACTAGGAAAATCAAGAACCAATGGTGGACTGAGAAAGCAAAGGAGCTGCAATTCCTCACCAGCAAGCATGGCACCCAGGGCTTATGTGCCACCAAGGCAATGTATGCACCCAATACCCTAGGCCTCATGCCAGTACAGAGTAAAGACGGAACCCTCTTGAGAGACAGAGAAAGCATCAGCCTCCGATGGAGAGAACACTTCGAAGAACACCTAAGCCATGAGGACCTGTTTGAGGAAATCTGCCATCTCCCCATCAAAGATTATCTCGGACTCACACCAAATGTGGACAAAGTCAATGCCGGCATTAAACACGTGAAGATTGGAAAAGTCGCAGGAATGGATAGGATTCCAGTGGAGATTTTCAAACTTGGAGGAGAAGAGATTACACGCCATCTCCATCCGTTGTTCCTGAAAATCTGGAACAAGAGAAGAAATTCATACCGACCTCAAGGATATCGTCATCGCCACCATCTTTAAGAAAGGAGACAAAGCGGATTGTGCGAACGATCAAGGAATCGCTTTACTCTCCATTTCTTCAGTCTCTGAAGAAATTGTTCCAGAAAGCCAGTGTGGCTTCTATCCAAACTGTGGAACAACAAACATGATTTTCACTGCTCAGAAATTTCATGCCAGGAACATCAACCACTCTCCAGGCCTTAATCGATCTGACCAAGGCTTTTGTCCAGAGAAATTCATCAACATCCTCCGAATCTTCCACAACAAAATATCGGCAACAGTCCTCACCGATGGAAATAAAAGAGAAACCTTCAAGGTCAAGATTGGAGTCAATCAGGGATGTGTCATCGCCCCCATCCTTTTCATCATCTTCATCGCTGCTATCCTATCCTTCACCTTGTAATAATCTTTATTATTGTAAGAAGGAGGCTTACATTAACACTGCAATGAAGTTACTGTGAAAATCCCCTTGTCGCCACACTCCAGTGCCTGTTCGGTCGGGTACACGGAGGGAGGATTCAGACTGTCCAATTCACCTAACAAGCACATCTTTCAGGACTTGTGGTTGGAAACCGAGCACCTGGAGGAAACCCACTCAGACACGGGGAGAACGTGCAGACTCCGTACAGACAGTGACCCAAGCCAGGAATCAAACCTGGTGTGAAGCAACAGTGCTAACCACTGTGCTACCGTGCTGCTCTGTCAAGAACAAGCTTCATGATGGAGTGAACACCATCTACAGGATGGACAGAAAACCTTTCAACCTCAAACAGTTGAAATCCAAGAAGACAACAACAACGTCATCGCTCCTGGAGCTTCAATATGCAGATGGTATTGCCATCTCCATTCTCTCAGAAGAGAATCTCCAAACCATGCTTGACCCCTTCGCAGGAGCAAACCAAAGATTCGGTCTCAGCCTCAACCTCAAGAAGGCCCAAGTCCTTTACCAACCCATCCCAGAGCAACATCCGGACTCGGCCACATTATATATTGTATATAATTATTAATTATATTAAAAATATCTATATATATATATATAAATATTATATATAAAAAATATAATTTTTTTCTATGTTTCTCCAGGATATGGGGGAAAGCAGGATTAGGCTATCGAGTTGGATGATCAGTCATGATCATAATGAATGGTGGATGGGGCTTGAAGGGCCGAATGGCCTCCTCCTGCTCCTTTTTTTTCCTATGTTTCTATCAAGGTCCATGGAGAAACACTACCAAAACGTGGAACATTTTCCCTACCTGGGGAGCCACCTTTTCTCTCAGGCAACAAAGGTGTCAACGCCTGGGAGACCCTTGCTCAGAAGTGATCTAATTAGAGGAACCTGCTGACTAAAGGGATAAAATTCTTCAAGGACACGCGACGGCACGGGGAGGCCTGGAAAAGGAGCCTTAGAAAGGAATACTAGTGACCTAGAATCCAAGGACCTATCCTATTACCCGGAAACACCTGTCAACTGTGCTGGCGAAGATGTGGCTCTAGGATCGGGCTCATCAGCCATGCGACAATCCACAGAACCCCTGACTAGTAATACGGAGTATCTTAAGTGGACAATCATACTCGTTAGAGAGTGATCACCGAAGAAGACGACGACAATGGTAGTAAGTCTTTCCAATTTCATTCTCCACCCCTAATAAAGGCCAACTATTCCTCATGTCTTTCTAATTTCATGGCTTTCTTCATTAAAAACATTTTTTTTTTTTTTTTTTAATATATAAAGAGTACCCAGTTCATTTTTCCAATTAAGGGGCAATTTAGCGTGTTCAATCCACCTATCTTGCACATCTTTGGGTTGTGGAGGCGAAACCCACGCAAACACGGGGAGAATGTGCAAACTCCACACGGACAGTGACCCAGAGCCGGGATCGAACCTGGGACCTCGGCGCCGTGAGACTGCAGTGCTACCACTGTGCCACCGTGCTGCCCTAATTTCATGTCTTTCTAATTACTTACGGTATTGGCACCTCTACCACAGGAGTTTGAAATCTCTCTTCATTTAAATAATGTTTTGCTTTTATATTCTTACTACCAAAGTGAACAATTTCATATTTTCTCACATTGTACTCCATCTGCCAAGTTTTTGCCCAAATTTATCAAATGTAATTTCTCTTTCACAAAGTCCGTCAGACTATTATGATTTTCTAAATATCATGCTGCTACCTCCTGAATAATAGATTCTAGCATTTTCCCAATGATAGCCTTTACGCGAAGTGGCTAGAATTCCTTGCTTTCGACCTCCCTCCTTTCTTGAATAGAGGTGTTACTTTTGTGGCTTCCTAACTGCTGGAACCTGGAAATTTTGGAGGATTACAACCATTGCATCCACCATCTCTGGTACCACTTCTTTTCAGACCCTAGTGTGCAGGCAATCAGGTCCAGGGGACATATCAGCCTTTCCTCCTATTCAGTCATTCAGTACTTTTTCCTCCGAGTGATTGTTTCAAGTTCCTCCTTTTTGCTCCATGATTTTATTATTGTGATTGTTTTGTGTGTCTTCTATGGTTAAGACAAATACAAAATACGTTTTCTTAGCCATTGCCTTGTTTCCCATGATTAATTCCCCAGTTGCACCCTCGAAGGGACCAACCTCACTAACTACTGTTCCTTTTTACATACTTGTAAAAGCTTTCACTGTTTTTATATTTCTTGCTTGTTTTCTCTCATACTGTAACTTTTTTAAAGACATACTTTGCTCCTTTCAAAAATGTTCAATTTTCTGGGCTACTACAAATCTGCTGCGCTGGATGCCTTTTCTTTCAATTTCCTATCTTCCGTATTTAGTCACGATGTGCATCGTTCTCATGGAGTGTTTGTCTTAATGGAACATCTCCTTAAATATCGGTCACTGCTTCTCTATCACTTTTAACCTATTGTTATGGCTCACTTTAGCAAATGCTGTCTTCATACCCTTTGTGTTTAAGGCACTAGTTTTAGACACACATTTCTCACCCTAAACCTAAACATTAAACTCTACCATATTATGATCAGTCTTGTTCCTGTTCCAGTGCCTCCCCATCCTGATCCCCAAGGCCTTCTTCAGGCAGGTTAATAGGAGCATTATGGGGTTTGTGTGGGCGCAGAAGACCCCGATGGTGAGAAGGGTGTTCCTGGAGCGGTGCAGGGATAGGGAGGGGGTTGGCACTGCCTAACCTCTGTGGGTATTATTGGTGCGTAAGTGGGTGATGGAGGGGGAGGGGGAGGGGGCGGCATGGAAGAGGTTGGAGATGGCGTCCTGTGTGGGCACGAGCCTGGAGGCGCTGGTGACGGCGCCGCTGCCGCTTCCTCCAACGAGGTACACCACGAGCCTGGTGGTGGTGGCTACCCTCAAGATTTGGGGGCAATGGAGACGTCACAGGGGGCCTCAGTGTGGTCCCCGATACGGGGGAACCACCGGTTTGTCCCGGGTAGGATGGACGGAGGGTTCCTCAGCTGGCACAGTGCAGGTATTAGAAGGATGGGGGACCGGTCTGTGGATGGGAAGTTCGCGAGCCTGGGTGAGCTCGAGAAGTTCGGGCTCCCCCCGGGGAACACCTTCAGATATATGCTGGTAAGGGCGTTTGTTCAGTGGCAGGTGGTGGAGTTCCCACTGTTGCCGCCAGGCAGGGTCCAGGTCAGGGTGCTGTCGGGGGTGTGGGTTGGAGAGGGGAGAATCTCGGCAACGTATCAGGTGATGCAGGAGGAGGAGGAGGCCTCGGTGGAGGAGCTAAAGGGTAAGTGGGAGGAGGAGTTGGGCGAGGGGATTGATGAGGGGACGTGGGCGGATTCCCTGGCGAGAGTGAACTCTTCCTCCTTTTGCGCGAGGCTCAGCCTCATGCAATTTAAGGGGCTGCATAGGGCTCACATGACCGGGGCAAGGATAAGCCGGGTCTTTGGGTGCGAGGACAGGTGTGTTAGGTGCTCAGGGAGCCCAGCAAACCACACCCACATGCTCTGGGGGGGTTGGTTAATTTTTTTTTTTGAGTGGGCGTGTATATTTGCTTTTGTGTTGATGAAGGCTGTTAATTTATTATTTATGTATACGGGGGGGGGGGGGGGGGGGGGGTTTGTTCTCTTCTTTCTGTATTTTGTTGTTGATACTTTGTGAAAATTTGGATAAAAATTATTATTTTTTAAAAAGGTGGTCTTTTACTCCATAGTATTAGACAAAGAAGTCACTATACTATGAACATTTTGTATTCAAAATTCCTAGCATCCTGTTAATATAACATCCAGATCCACCCTGAAAAGCACATATACGATGTTGTAAAAAGACAATTGGTACCCAAATCAGTATAGTGTGACTGATCTAACCAACTCAGACTTAATTTCCCGTATAATCTTTTGTATCTGCTCCAACTGTAATTTTGAATCTTTATTGGGCAGCGTGGTAGCACAGTGGTTGACACAGTTGCTTCACAGCTCCAGGATCCCAGGTTCGATTCCCGGTTTGGGTCACTGTCTGCACGTTCTCCCAGTGTATGCGTGGGTTTCCTCCGGGTGCTCCAGTTTCCTTCCACAGTCCAAAGATGTGCAGGTTAGGTGGATTGGCCATGCTAAATTGTCCTTAGTGAGGTTAGCTGGGGTTACGGGGATAGGGTGGAGGCATGGGCTTAAGTGGGGTGCTCTTTCCAAGGGCCTGTGCAGACTCGATGGGCTGAATGGCCTCCTTCTGCACTGTAAATTATTCTATGATTGTCATTTCTTATAACTTCAGATAAATAATAATAATATTTATTGTCACAAGTAGGCATACATCAACACTGCAATGAAATTATTGTGAGAAGCCCCTAGTCGCCACATTCCGGCGCCTGTTCGGGTACGCGGAGGGAGAATTTAGAATGTCCAATTCACCTAACAGCACGTCTTTCGGAACCGTTGGAGGAAACCAGAGCACCCGGAGGAAACCCACGCAGATACAGGGTGAACGTGCAGACTTCACACAGTGACCCAGCCGGGAATCGAACCTGGGACCCTGGCGCTGTGAAGCAATAGTGCTACCCACTGTGCTACCGTAAAGAACGTAAAGAAGCTTAAACCTGCAATGCACAAGGCTGAAGACTTATTGATTTGGCAACCCAGATGGTACCAGAGTAGATCTGACAAAATGAGTGGAAAAACTATGGAAGAATTGATGATGAAGTATGATGTGGGAAAGATACCTCTCCAGGCAGGGTGGATATGGTCTATTATAGATGGTAATGACCCAGTATGTGAGGTGGAATGTAGACTTGGGAATCCACATGCCATCTGGGAATAATGAAAGCGGTATGACAGCAGTTTAAAAATGACGAGTGTGATAAGAATCAGACGAAGAGAAGATGCGGAGATCTCAACTTCTGGGTATGATTTAATTGCCATTACGGAAACACGGCTGAGAACTGAATATTCAAGAATATTCGACATTTAGGAAGGACAGGCAAAAAGGAAAAGGAGGCAGAGCTGCACTGGTAATAAGGGATGGAAACAGTACAATGGTAAGGGAGGATCTCAGATCGGAAGAACAAAATGTGGAATCTGGGTGGAGCTGAAAAACTGCAAGGGACGGCAAACATCAATAGGAGTTGTTTATAGGCCACCAAACAGTGTGAGGCATAGAATCAGGAGATAGTTGGCATGGTAGCACAGTGGTTAGCATTGTTGCTTCACAGCGCCAGGGACCCGGGTTCGATTCCTGCTTGTTTCACTGTCCATGCCGAGTTTGCTTGTCTGCGTGGGTTTTCCTGGGTGCTCCAGTTTCCTCCCACAAGTCCCAAAACACGTGCTTGTTAGGTGAATTGGACATTCTGAATTCTCCCTCAGTGTACCCGAACAGGTGTTGGATTGTGGCGACTAGGGGATTTTCACAGTAACTTTGTTGCAGTGTTAATGTAGGCTTACTTGTGACAATAATAAAGATTATTATTAAGCATGTAGCATGGGCAATACAGTAATCGTGGGTGACTTCAATCTGCATGTCGACTAGGTCAATCTCATGAATACTAATACTATGGAAGCCAAGTTTCCAGACTGTGTTCGGGATGGTTTTCTATGTAGAGGAAACAATTAGAGAACAGGTTCTTTTAGACTATTATGTAAAGAGAAAGGGCTAATCAATAATCTGGTTGTAAAAGAACCTTTTGGAATGAGTGACCATAATATAACAGAATTTTCTATTATGTTTGAATGTGAGGTAGTTCAATCAGAAGCCACGTGGATGGGAAAATACATTAAAAGTTTTGTCTGATCATATGCAATGGACAGTGCGTAATGAATGATTACACAGTTTACAGGAATAATTCATTCCTTTAAGGCACCAAGACTCAAAAAGAAAAGTCAGTCAACTGTGGTTAACGGTAATCAGTAAAAACACACAAGTTTCCCAGAAATAGGAGTAAATCGGAGGATTTTCAAATATAGCAAAGACCGACCAAGAAATTGATAAAGAGAGAATAGAATAGGAGTGTAAACTAGCCAAAAATATAATAACTGACCGTCAAAACTTCTGTAGGTACGTACAAAGGAGACAAATAACCGGGGCCGGTTTAGCTCAGTTGGCTGGACAGCAGTTATACAGAGCAAGGCGGTTTTTCAACCTTGCTCCTTGCCAGAGGTGTGGTGATCCTCAGGTTAAATCACCACCAGTCAGCTCTCCGCCTCAAAGGGGGAAGTAGCCTATGGTCATCTGGAACTATGGCCACTTTACCTTTTTACAAAGGAAACATTTGGGTAAGACAAATGTGGCTGTCTTACAGGCTGAGTCAGGAGAATTTGAAATGGGGATAGAGAAACGGCAGAGAAGCTAAATGATTACTTTGGTTAAGATTTTCCGCTCCCGTTTTCTTCTGACAATATTAGTGATGGGAGCGGAACATAGTGCATAGTGTGTGAAATTCAAATCGTGTTTCACGCAGACATGAAAGTATGATGTGATTGTCCCCTTCGCCCTCCAGTGACGTAGCGCGTTTCCTGATAGTCACCATCAGTACCATCATTTCCTTACATTAGCATATCATTGTAAGGCTTCTTATGCTTCAATCATCTCCCACCGTAAGAACATCCATTCACATCGGCACAAGGGCAGATGGGGAGGGGCGGGGGTTGCCAAGAGAACTTTTGTGCAGCAGGCCAGCCTTTAAAAAAGGAACCCCAGTTTTCGAAGAACTAAATTGCTGATGGGAGGACAAGCTCATTCAGAAGCCATCCCGTCAGTGAGACATTGTGGGACCAGCCCCTTGCCTTTTATTTCTGTGTTCCGAATGATACGGAGGAGAAACCCAAGCGGCTTAAACGCCGCTTTACCCACCCATTATTGGCCTTTGCCTATATTCAGGTAGATAAACTGCCCTTTTGTCTGTCTTCACACAGAGACATACAAGAAATGCCCAGAATTAGAGATCCAAGGAACTAGGGAGAATGAGGAATTGAAGGAAATTTGTAGTGGTAAAAAAGGTTGTATTGGGGCTGAAGGTTGCCAAGTCCCCGGGGCCTGATATTATAGAAATAGGAGGCCATCCAGCCCTTTGAGCCTGCTCCGCCATTCATTATGATCTTGGCTGATCAACCAATTCAATAGCCTAAGCCGCTTTCCACCCATTTCCTTTGATCTCCTTCGCCCAGGTGCTGTATCCAACTGCTTATCATAGAATTTACAGTGCAGGAGGCCATTCGGCCCATCGAGTCTGCACCGGCTCTTGGAAAGAGCACCCTACCCAAGGTCAACACCGCCCCCCTATCCCCATAACCCAGTAAACCCACCCAACACTAAGGGCAATTTTGGACACTAAGGGCAATTTATCATGGCCAATCCACCTAACCTGCACATCTTTGGACTGTGGGAGGAAACCGGAGCACCCGGAGGAAACCCACGCACACACGGGGAGGATGTGCAGACTCCGCACAAACAGTGACCCAAGCCGGAATCGAACCTGGGACCTTGGAGCTGTGAAGCAATTGTGCTATCCACAAGGCTACCGTGCTGCCCCGGTTTGATCAGTCCTTTCTCTTTACATAATAGTCTAAAAGAACCTGTTCTCTAATTGTTTCCTCTACATAGAAAACCATCCCGAACACAGTCTGGAAACTTGGCTTCCATAGTATTAGTATTCATGCTCTTGGGTTTTGGCCACAACTACTTCCTGTGGTAACAAATTCCACAGGATGTCACTGTCGTGCACACTCCCTGGGAAGCGTGCACACACGTGCATGATCTTCATGTGGTGGTCACACATGAGCTGGACGTTCAATGAATGGAACCCTGACAGCCCGGTGCACGCAAGTCAACACGGGTGCCATCTATTACCCTCTGGACCCGAGGCATCCCAGTGATGGCAGAGAATCCTACTGCCCAGGCACCTTGTTGGGCCTGGTCCATGTCAAAGTTTATGTAGTTCGCTGCCCAAGCAAACAGGGTATCCATGACCTCACAGATGTACTTGTGGGCTGTATCTTGGGAGATGCCACACAAGACCGAGTTTGAGCCCTGGAATGATCCTAAGGGGGTAACGGTTCAGAGCTGCGGTGACCTTGACGGCCACCGGGAGAGGGTATCTTCATCCTCCATGTGGTGCCAAGTCCACAAGGACATGGCACAGGTGCCGCACAGACCCCTTGTTGAGGCAGAGTCTCCTGCAGCGCCCACGTGACCACTTGCTGGGGTGGCAATTAGATCATGGAAGGCTGTTAGATAAGGGGTCTTTCCCGTTAATTGTATGGAGATTACGCCACAATCCTGATTTCGCCAATGGGAGCGGGCCGGTCAGATCGCAAACTGATCGGCGCCTGGCGCGGCTCTCGATTTTGGCCTCTCCCGCAATCGAACAGCCGCATCGCGCTCTCGCTCAGGCGTTACGCAGCCATAAAATTGCACCCATTATCTTTTCTTTTGAATTAAGGTGGTGGACAAACATGTCAACTTGTGAAAGCCTGGCTTTCATTGTGACCAGAGTGCAATGCTGGTGTTGAATTATGTGGGTCTTCAGCTCCGGACATGGAGTTCCCACATATAAAAATTGCAATTTTAAATTTCTTGAATGCTTCATGATCTAAATTAGAATTTGGGACATTTGAGGCAATCTGGTTGTTTAATCATATTGATTGATGTGGAAAATCTTAAATCATCTTTGAAAAAAAAAAGAGAGGTTTAGAAATAATTGGAGTTCAACCAAAAACAGTGTTTGTTCCATCTTCAAATGGGAATTTTGTTTTCAAAGCATGAAGCACACAACTGAGTTCAAGAATCTCAGATTGTTGCGCTCTGTCTTCTTGCTAACAAGCAGAGAAGTTAACCCTTTCCACCAGCAGCTCTCTTTTTAGTGGCAGGTAGTAGCGTTAAAGATTTAGTTCAAAAGACAGACCTGTTCGACAGCACTCAAACAAACACCAACTATATTCTGGAAAAGTTCGCCAAAATAACAACAAATAAAGCAAATAACCCCATTTGTCTCTCTTGGGTGTGCCCTTCCATTCACAATTAGCAAAGAAGCACTGATATTCCATTTCAAATCGTACTCCGTTTACTCCCTGCGCAAGATGGACACCGGCTTTCTCTCCAGCTCTGACCACCTGCTGCAGAATTCC
This sequence comes from Scyliorhinus torazame, assembly GCF_047496885.1. Taxonomy (NCBI): domain Eukaryota; kingdom Metazoa; phylum Chordata; class Chondrichthyes; order Carcharhiniformes; family Scyliorhinidae; genus Scyliorhinus; species Scyliorhinus torazame. Next base: position 81,125,471 of record NC_092723.1, on the reverse strand, counting down.
TATGTCCAGAGTGGCACAGTGGTTGGCACTGCTGCCTCAGAAGCACCAGGGACCTGGGTTTAATTTGACCTTGGGAGTTTGCACTTTCTTCCCTTGTCTGGTGGGTTTTCTCTGGGCGCTCCGGTTTCACCCCATAGTCCAAAGATGTGCAGGTTAGGTAGGGTTGCGGGGATGGGGCAGGGGAGTGGGCTTAAGCAGAGTGCTCTTTCAGAGGGTTGGTCCAGACTCGATAGGCCGAATGGCCTCCTTCTGCACTGTAGGATTCTATGGTTCTATGATTACGTGGTACCTTGGTTTCCTGGAGGTCTCCAATTTTGATTTTAATAGCAGCAATAGCAGTCCTACAGAGAATCATGGCTTCATCATTGCCCTTCACCTGTTAGATCAAAGACAAAAGGTTGCTATCAGTTCTTGGGACACTTCACATGGGTGGCTTTGGAATCACCCCAAGACATTTTTGTATGATTTCTGAAATAAAGTTAGTACATGCACATGCTCTGTAATCTTATCTATAAATATAAAAAACTTCCAATGCTGACAAGAAGGTCATGCATGTTATTTCTGTCACTCCTCGGGTCTAGTTGATGCTGGAGGTTTGGACACTTGCAATTATACTTAACCTTTCAGTTTCTCAGAAATAGGAGCGTAAGTGGATCTTTACTTCTAGAATTCTAGCTTGAAGCCCTGGACAGATGCCCACCGATTCACAACCTCATTTGCCCAGTTATTGGTTTCCTAAAATTTAACAGCCCATCTTCTCCCTTCCAATGGGAGCTCTTAACTGTTCTGTTTCTGCTGGTAATCCATACCCACACCCATCAACGCCAGCCCATACAGCCTTCCACACCCTGTGGGCCTTGGCAGAACTGCCACTTGCCTTAATTCCTTGCTTTGCCAATTTCCAAGCACAAATCCAGGAATTGGTATTTGAATTCCTTGTGGAATCTTACCCAAATCTGAACTACTCCCAGCCCGCATGGAAGCTTATCTAAATCTGACCAACTCTGTCGCTGTGGAACCATAACCAAACCTGACCCATTCCCGTTCTGTATGGAACCGTATCTGACCACCTCAGATGGAACTACACACAATCCCGAGTCTCCCTGGAACCACTATCCAATCCCAATTACTTGCCTGATATATCACTCCCTTTATATACCACTCCTTTTGGCCTTGCACCACCAACTCTTTTCCCATTTAATCTCTCACATCTTCCACCCTATCACAGACCTTCCCTTTGGTTCACTTCCTTAAAAGCTATTACATTTCTAACTTTGCCCAGTTCTAATGAAAGATTGAGGTGAAACATTGATTGTTTCTCTCTCCACAAACAACCTGACCAGCATTTTGTCTTTATTTTGAATTTCCAGCATCTGCAGTATTTGGCTTTTGTATAAGTATTCTTTGATTCAGTGAGCATGCAACACAAGATTCTGAAAGCTATGGATGCAAGTACAGGTTGAAGTATAGTATAAATTGGATATTAAAGTACTGAAGCAGTTTAATACTGCCTTCTTCACCTTACCTTCTCCCATGTCTTTTCAAGTAGATTTAAAGCCATTTGTGCATCTGAGGAAGAAATATAAAGAAACCAAAGTCAAGGTGCAAATCTCCAATTTGCAGGGTGGTCACCAATGAACGCTTTCATTGGCCCTTTACCACGAACCATCCATTCCATTGTGAAGGATTTTACACAAAATGATTCAACATATTTATGATGCAATGCCACATTTAACTCCCGAATGAGAAAAGCGGCAGAAATATTATTTGATGCAAAGTTTATCTGTCACCACCTACCCATGACAGGTAATTCAGGATCCCACTGCACACAGCCACTCCCCCCTCCAACACACACACTGAGCAGGTAGGATCAAGGATAACCCTAAAGCTTTCTATAGATATGTCAGGAATAAACGAATGACTCGGGTAAGAGTAGGGCCAGTCAAGGACAGTAGTGGGAAGTTGTGCTTGGAATCCGAGGAGATAGGACAGGTGCTAAATGAATATTTTTCGTCAGTATTCACACAGGAAAAAGACAATGTTGTCGAGCAGAATACCGAGATTCAGGCTACTAGACTAGAAGGGCTTGAGGTTCATGAGGAGGAGGTGTTAGCAATTCTGGAAAGTGTGAAAATAGATAAGTCCCCTGGGCCGGATGGGATTTAGAACATAGAACGATACAGCGCAGTACAGGCCCTTCGGCCCACGATGTTGCACCGAAACAAACGCCATCTAACCTACACTATGCCATTATCATCCATATGCTTATCCAATAAACTTTTAAATGCCCTCAATGTTGGCGAGTTCACTACTGTTGCAGGTAGGGCATTCCACGGCCTCACCACTCTTTGCGTAAAGAACCTACCTCTGACCTCTGTCCTATATCTATTACCCCTCAGTTTAAAGCTATGTCCCCTCGTGCCAGCCACTTCCATCCGCGGGAGAAGGCTCTCACTGTCCACCCTATCTAACCCCCTGATCATTTTGTATGCCTCTATTAAGTCTCTATTAAGGTTGATAGGTTTGTGAAGAAGGCCTATGGAGTGTTGGCCTTTATTGGTAGAGGGATTGAGTTCCGGAGTCAGGAGGTCATGTTGCAGCTGTACAAAACTCTGGTGCGGCCGCATTTGGAGTATTGCATGCAACTCTGGTCGCCGCATTATAGGAAGGATGTGGAAGCATTGGAAAGGGTGCAGAGGAGATTTACCAGAATGTTGCCTGGTATGGAGGGAAGATCTTATGAGGAAAGGCTGAGGGACTTGAGGCTGTTTTCGTCAGAGAGAAGGTTAAGAGGTGACTTAATTGAGGCATACAAGATGATCAGAGGATTGGATAGGGTGGACAGTGAGAGCCTTTTTCCTCGGATGGTGATGTCTAGCACGAGGGGACATAGCTTTAAATTGAGGGGAGATAGATATTGGACAGATGTCAGAGGTAGGTTCTTTACTCAGAGAGTAGTAAGTGCGTGGAATGCCCTGCCTGCAACAGTAGTGGACTTGCCAACACTAAGGGCATTCAAATGGTCATTGGATAGACATATGGACGATAAGGGAATAGTGCAGATGGGCTTTAGAGTGGTTTCACAGGTCGGCGCAACACCGAGGGCCGAAGGGCCTGTACTGCGCTGTAATGTTCTATGTTCTACGTCCTAACCTTCACAGACATGCACGTTCCAGCAGGATTCAATGGATTACACAAGTAGTCGGAGTTCAGAATAGCTTCTCCCTCCAATCTGCACAGTGTCTCGGCATTCAAAAACAGATTGCTGCATCTCAATAGCTGTCATGGCTCAGATGGGCCAATGGCATGGATCATTGACTAAACCTTCTGGTCCACATGACTCCGTGCAGTACTGACCAACAACTAATTTACCAAAGCAGCAGGAATGGTGAGACAGTGTTTGATGTTTACAGGCTTTAATACACCTTCTGTAACTGAAATAACCGCTCATTTCTACTGCCTCAACAGCAGCTGGCTGTGCTTAGCTAACTGATCTTAGCGGGAGGAATTTGATAACTGCTTCTAACACCTCTGGGCTGAGGGGAGGGCTGCAGGAGGAAAATAAATCTTTCTGGTTCTCATACCAACTATTATCCAGTGATTATGCTGTATAGTTTGAGATTAGCAGCTTATGCATGGTCAAGGGTCATACGAAAAGAGAAATTGGAGTGCAAAGAGTGCCCCAGGACAAAAACTCGAGTAATAGTCAGCCCCTTCAGAGAGCAAAGGTCATGTCAAAAAGATCTACTGGTTTATTTTTAACCTTCATTGCTCCCAAGGAACATAAGGCACAGGTATAGCTAAGCCTCAATTTTAACATTCTTCTCTAATCCATTCGCATTTAGTATCCCTATTTTGCGTTAAATCATTCCTGGAGCAAAGTGTCCTTTCCTCAAAGTCTTACAAAATTAAAATAAAATACTGCGGTTTTAGGGTCTGGTCCGAGATCTTAATAACATATAAACATTTACCAACAGCCAGTAACCAAGGAAATAAAGCACTCAATGAACAAAAATGTTGCCCTCTCTGCATTTCATCTCACTATGTTACCAACAAACAAACCCAGGTTAAAATTCACAATTATCATGATAAGGGACCATAGCAGACCAAGATGAAAAGTTTCTTTACTCAAGGATTGTGAATCTTTGGAATTCTCAACTCGAGGTTGCAGTTGCTTGAAAGAGTATATCCTGTAGCCAGTTAAAATGGCTAACTCCTGATTTAGAATGACCAACCCCGATTTAAAATGGCAAACGGAAAAGGCGGATGGGAAAATCAGCCAACAGGACTCAAACAAGCAGCTGCAGGTAAAACTGTGTATTCGCCTCTGGGGAGGCCAGACAGAATTGCTACCTGCAGCCATCAGCATAACAACTCACCAGCCATCTGAATATTAATTAGCAATCCCTGGGAACAATGTGCAACAAATTAAACACACAAAACCAACCCAGACTTTTCGGCGCCAGCAGGAGCCTACACAAAGAGAGGTGAACGACCACCCCAAACCCACCCATCGATCAAGCAATCGCTCCAGCATTGGAGAATATGGAACCAAGTGATTGGGACAAAGTCCAATCACTTGGAACCAGGTACAGGGTCCACCCCGAAAGGCAGGAAGCCCCTGGGGACTATAAGAATAGAGTCCAAGTTCAAATCGACCCTTCTTCATCCTTCCGCACCCTTAGAGACCCTTCTGCTGACCTTCTGCAACAACCGCTCAAATCGTAAGTCTTACTTCAACGCTCGCTACAAGATAGGCGCTCCTCGCTATCGACCTGTACCAGCTTTGAATCCCGCAGGCTCAGGACCCATACGAAAGGCCATTCGTTCCCCTGACCTGGTGGGCCATTTCCAAGTTAAGTATTGGCCTGTTAGTTGTAGGAAGTAGCTAAGAAGTAGATTTTATACCTAAGTATTGATTACTGTATATAATAAATGTGCATTGATTTAACTCTTACTAAGCGGTGTGTTGGATTATTGATCATTACTCGGACTTGAACCACGTGGCGGTATCAGAAAGATACCTGGCGACTCAAAAGCAAAGGTGATAAAACAAGAGCAATTAAACTAAGGCTAAAATTATGAGCAACATTTTGGCGACTCCGCCGGGACCCGATCTAGAAGTGGAAAACCACTCCAGGAGAACCCAAGAATTTGAATTAGAAACCCAATTGGACACAGAAAACCACAAGTGTTCAAGCACCTCTGATCAATACTCATAATTCAGAAGTGTGTGTATGCATGCGTAACTAACAGGGCTATAAGGTAAAACTGATGGATTTTTGTTGAGTCAAAACTGTCGGACGTTTGAATTTTCGGAAAGTACCGAAAGCCGTACCCGTATTCACAACACCGCCTTAGCCCCCTGTTCCAAATTTAGAAGCAGTCGGATAGGAAAGATGGCAATGCAGCGCCTCATGAACCCTGAGGAATTTGCGGTCGCAGCGACCAGCAGCAGTAGAGTGGGACAGTGTCCCATTTGGGAGGAGGAAATCAGTAAATATCTCAAAGGGAAAGGATGGCCCCTTTGGAATGATTTCTGTGACAATGAGGAATCAGGTGCCGGGAGTATAGGACATACTTGGTGGGAGAACCTGAGCAAGATCCACAAAAAGAGCTTGGGAAAAGCTCGCAAGCCGATGGCAATCGTGTCCTGTTTGGCACAATTGTGAGGCACAGAGGAGGTCGTTAAGACGCTCCGCAAAGAAGTTAAGGGCACACATCGGATGAGTAAGGTCGATGTAAGCGAAGTTGAAAGAAAGAATATGGAATTGAGGAGGAAATTGGCAGCAAAAGATGGAGAGGTGGATAACGCCAAACGGGCTCACCAGTCTTGTCTGGCGCATTTACGCAGTTTCCGGTCGCAATATGAAAAGGCCTATCAGGACACGCAACGTGCAGTCCTGGTAAGAGAAGAAACAGAAAAACAGGTAGAGGCATTACAGAAACAGTGTAGTGATCTCAAGGCAGCATTAAGAGCACTCCATGCTGCCACCACAGAACAAAGACAAAGCACCTTAGATCACGCAAAGTGCTGGAAGCAGATTGCAGAGCTGCAATCACGGCTTTCTGTTCAGAAAGGCTTCCAGGAAACCTTTGGGGTAAAGTTAGACCAGGAAGACGGCTCTGATTGGGAAGAGTTACAAAAAACAGCGCAGGGATATGTTCAGGCAACATGTGCGCAGGGAAAGCCCCAAAAGAGAAAAGCACTACAACCCCCCACACAGCAGATAGTTCAAGCTCCAATGAACCCTGTAACCACCCACCGCACAGCCACATCGGACGATGCGGAATATCTAAATTCCACCCCCTTAACAGTGACCCAATTACGGGACGCGTGCGAGAAGATCACATTGTTCCTCCCTGCCTCAGACCCCCTCCATTTCTTTGCCACAGTTAGACATCAGGCGAACATGTACGGCCTGGACGAGAGAGAGCATGTAAAGCTCATGGTTTTAAGTTTAGATCCATCGGTAGTAGCAGCCCTTCCCGACCCACAGAATGTAGGAGGAGGCACCCTTGCAGAAATGCATACCGCGATCCTGAATGCGATCGGGTATAACTGGGGTGACCCCGCAGATGGCCTCAACAAATGTAGGCAGAAATCTGAGCACCCCACAACGTTCGCTGGACGCCTGTGGATTCACTTCGCAGCAGTCTTTGGAGACGTAGACCATGCCCATTTGTCCCCAGACAACATGGCCAAATGGACCCGCACCCTTATCTCCCATGCCACAGATACAGGACAGAAAGCCTGTACGAGTTATGATCCCTCAGAGAAGGCCCATAACGAGAAGTGGGTAGTGAAAAGATTGTCCCGCATTTGGGAGCAATCTGTTCAGAGCAAACCCACCGTTAAAAATAGCGAGGAAAAGCAGGCCGCCGCAGATATGCAGGCAGTAAAAACAACACACCAGAACCCCGCATGGGTAAATGAGGGAAAGAACAGCCCCCCACCCAAGTCACAGGAGTGTTACAACTGCGGACAGTTGGGACATTTCACAAAAGAATGCAATGCCCCTAAAAAGCCACAGAGAGCCCAGCAGACTGGCACTCTGGTGAAGAAAAAGACAGAGCCCATTCATAGCATTAGCGCCCGTTCGGATCAGACGGACTTGACCGGAACGGACTGACGGTGTACGGGCTCCCCCAGTTGGGTCTGCAACACCCTTTGGGATAGGTCAGGACGACCAGTAGTTGCAGCTAAAATTCGGGGACAGCCTATCAAATTTCTCGGGGACACAGGAGGGTCCCACACCACCATAAATTCCTCCACCCTATTTCAAACGGACACGTGGCCCACTACAGCCACGATCACCCTCAGCGGCTTTACAGGCCACTCACAGCAGGGACACATCACAGCTCCTGTACCCATTCAAATCGGAACCATCACCACCAAACACCCCGTGATTTTAGTTGACCTGCCCCACACAGCAGAACACATTCTGGGAACTGATTTCATGAATCCCACCACCTTTCATTCGATCCAGTCAACCAGTGTGTCTGGAAGATAGCGAAATCAGCAAGAGCCTCCGCAACGCCCAACATAGGAGAGTATATGAACAAAATTAGGGCAGTAGGCGAATTTTGGTTCAACCCGACCACGCTTAGCACGGACAAGCAGGTTAGGGCAGTTCTGCAAAAGAACAGGGCAGCATTCGCGACCCACAAGCACGACTGTGGACGGATGACTGGCTCCGTGCCAGTACAAATTTGCCTTCACCTTTAAAGCACAGCAGTACACGTGGACATGCCTGCCACAATAACAGGACCTGACCCTAGACCCCAGAAACAGTACGGATTTCCCCTGGAGGCAGAGGGAGAAATCTTCAAAGTAATAGAGAGCTTATTAGAGCAGGGCATACTTAGATCAGTAGCCACCAACTAATAATGCCCCGATTTGGCCAGTGAGAAAGCCCGATGGATCATGGCGACTGACCATTGATTATCGGGAACTCAACAAAGTCACCCCTGCAGCTGCCCCCACCGTAGCAACTAAGTCCCGAGACCATGCTCAAGCAGGGACTCAATTCTCGCTACTTCACGGTTTTGGACATAATGGATTCTGTCCATTCCATTGGCAAAGGCGTGCCAGTACAAATTTGCCTTCACCTTTAAAGCACAGCAGTACACGTGGACATGCCTTCCACAAGGATTCCACAACTCCCCCTCCATTTTCCACCGACAGCTGGCAAATGGATTGGCAAAATTCTCTCACCCCAAATGTCTGGTACAGTATGTAGACAACCTACTACTGCAGACAGACACCAAGGAAGAGCACATTGAGCTTCTGTCCGAACTCCTGGAACTATTACATTCAATTGGTTGTAGAGTCAACTCCAAAAAGGCCCAGATTTTGGAAGAAAAAGTGATATATTTGGGAACAGTTATCACGCACTGTAAACGCGAGATCGAGCATAAAAGGATTGACTCGATTGCTAAATTGCCCCTTCCCCAGAACGTTTCAGCCCTCCGGTCGTTTTTAGGACTGGTTGGCTACTGCCGAAACCACATTGACGGTTTCGCCAGCAAGGCAGCGCCCCTCTCAGACCTCCTAAAGAAAGGAGCCCCCTGGGAATGGCTTCCGCAGCATACGGATGCTGTGGACTCTTTAAAACAGGCACTCATAGCAGCCCCCGCACTACATGTTCCAGACCCGCTTTCCCCTTACGCCAGAGAGTTAGCGACCACAGACCGCACCCTTTCAGCCATGCTCCTCCAGGAACGGCACGAACAGTTAAGGCCCGTAGCTTACGCCTACAGACTTTTAGATGCTGTGGAGCAGGGATTTTCAGCCTGTGAGAGGCACCTGCTCGCAGTTTTCTGGGCAGTCCAGTACTTTTCGTATATTACCGGACTGAACCCCATCATAATTCTGACCGAACACACCCCCACCCAACTTTTACTGGATGGACGACTGAAGGACGGTACAGTAAGCCAAATAAGAGCAGCCAGGTGGACCCTTCTCTTGCAGGGACAGGACATCACTGTGAAAAGGACAAAGACACACACCTACTTAGCCAACAATTTACAGTACCCCGGAACCCCCCATGAATTTGAGATTATCTCTCCACACTACAACACAGGCCCCTTTATCGTTAAAACACCCCCCAGAAAGATAGGTAATTCAACTCAGAGCCCCCCGCACAAGGACACGTGTGAGCCCATAAAGATTTATGTGGATGGATCTTCCAGTCTTGGATGGGAAACGCATAACAGGTTGCAGTATATATGTCGAGGACGCGCAGGGACGCGCCCTCGAGGAAATATCGTTGAAACTACCCGGACACTTAGGCGGGCAGGCAGCAGAGCTCGCGGCCATTGCATATATAGTTGAGCACCCAGATTCCTTCCCCAGCCCAGCAGACATATACTCGGACAGCCTCTATGTCTGTAACAGCCTTACGGAATTTCTGCCCGTGGGAAGCAAGAGGATTTGTTTCCGCAGACGGAAAACCCCTCCCCCCAGCCCCATCATATTTTAGAAAAAGCTCAGAACAGGACTTTTGGGATCATCAAAGTCCACAGCCACCATCGTTCCTCCCCTCTGGAAATGTAAAAGCCGACGCACTGGCTAAAGCAGGTTCCAGACATGGGTATTTTTGGAAACTCCTCGAAAGCGCGCCAGTGTGTGCAGTTCAGGTCTCGCAAAGACCGAGGATCTAGTAGAGGCCCAGAAGCAGGACAGCAATCTCACGGAGATTGTAAAAGGGAAGTATCCAGCATCCTACAAGAGGTTTAGAAATACACTGACCACACATGACGGTGTGGTGTTAAAGGACACCCTTTATGTGGTTCCTGAACAGGACTTGAATCAATTGATTTGTTTGTTCCATGACGGTCATGGACATCATAAGACCATAAGACATAGGAGCGGAAGTAAGGCCATTCGGCCCATCGAGTCCACTCCGCCATTCAATCATGGCTGATTTCAACTCCATTTACCCGGGACTCCATTATCAGGGAATCGATCCCACTACAGCCCATCTCAAACAGCTTTGTTGGTGGCCAAATTTAAAGGAAGATGTAAGCCATTACATAGAAAATTGTCTTATCTGTGCGCAGAATAATCCCAACATATATGCCAAAAAGGCCCAACTCAGCCACACCCGACCCGTTAATGGCCCCAGGACTAACCTCCAGATTGATTTTATAGGTCCATTGCCCCCCTTGCAGGAATGGCTATAAATATGTACTTGTGGTCATAGACACATTTACAAAATGGGTGGAAGCATTTCCAGCCCGCACAAACACTGCAAAAACCACAGCCAAGATTCTAACCCACCACATCTTTACAAGATGGGGACTCTCCCGCAGCATTGAATCCGACCAAGGTTCCCATTTTACGGGACGTGTCATGCAGAACGTCCTCACGATATTTGGCATCACCCAAAAATTCCACATAGCATACCACCCACAGTCGAGTGGCATCCTAAAAACCACCCTCAGAAAAATGGTCCAGCAGAACACCACCACTTGGGACTCAAGCTTTTGCGCTGATGTTTTTGCGTAACACTATTTCTACATCCACAGGTTACACCCCACACACCCTCATGACCGGACGCCCCATGCAAGGCACAGAATATTTGTTAGGTTTGGACCTGACCAGCCCCGAGGTGACGGCCCTCACACACGAGAAAGCTGTGGAGCAATTAGTTGCAAATGTTAAAACGGCTCAGCTAGCAACCGCAGTAAAATTGGGCACCAGAAAGAAACAGAGCAAGGCTTGTTTCGACAAGACAGTGCATGCGACTGAGTACAGTATCGGACAGCAAGTGCTGCTTTCTGCATATAACCCCAGCACATTCCTGTCACCAAAATACTCGGGTTCGTATTCCATTGCGGATAAAGTAAGCCCTTCCGTTTACAAAATAAAGTACACCAATGGTAAGACTGCGTGGTTTCATATAAACTAACTGAAGGCTTATGGAACACAGTCGAACCAGTCACACCACGTCATACTCGACGCAGCACACCACACCCCGCCCACAGCCAACGTAACCCTACCAACCCCCACCACGGCTAGCCCAGCCATGGACTCGACCTCGACTCCACCCCCAAAATATACACTCTGCCCCGGAACGCCCACAGACTGCAGCAGCAGAGACAGCGACTGTGACTCGGATGATAGCCACAGCACGCCTCCCTACTATCCCCATGCACCAGGACCCACACCCAGCGACTCCTACTTCGATCCAAATGATCCCTTCCTGATCACTTTCCTGAACAAACCACACCACCGACCACCGAACCACACTGACGACCCCGATTTTGTCCCCACATAACTAGACACCAATTATTGGCACCGTGACAACTCATACCGACTCGTACGCAACGACGAGAGCGACCCCAACTCACACCATGCAGCCCTTTCAGCCCTAATCCACTCCATTGGCACCCGGGAGAAGAGGACGACCTTAGGTTTGACTCCCAAACCGCCAACCCCTTTGCGACCCTGTTCGCAGCCGAGAACGGAGGTGTCCAGATGATGTTTTAAAGGAACCACTTGGGAGAGGTGTTGTCCTTTCTGATGGAACCTGCAGAATGTTTTATGTTGTGTACGTTTGTTAAATGTTGTATGTCCGACAGGAGACTTTTTTCTCACTGCCACACGCCTATTCGGCCGAAACCTCGGAGGACTTGCCTTCAGAGACTAACCATTGCCAGACGCCAATTCACCTGAAACCTGAGCACTTGCCCACAGAGACTCACCGTTGCCAGACACTTGTTCAGAGGAACTAGCTTGTCGGCAGACACTGGTTCAGGTACCAGACGCCCGATCGTAACTGCCCTTCTGGTTCGAAGGGTAGAACCACTACGGCAGCCCCACCACGATGACTACATTTTTGCCCGTACTTGTCGGTTGCTCAGGCAGTGGAGAAACGGCTTGAGACCCGCCCTGCCTGGGAACCCCCCGCTGGTCAACTACGCTCGGGTAGGAGAGATACGGCATTGGTAGCCGTCCTACCCGGGGACTCCATCCAACTCTTACCCGTCGCGACCCATACGCACCTCATTTTGGCATTTTCATTTCAAAAAGTTTTGTTTGTTTAGGTATCCTTTAGGTTGCCGGCCATCTGCTATTTACATCCTGGAACATTTGGATGCTAAATCAGCACTGGTTCATTATTGGGAAGTGTGCCTTGTCCTGAAATTTGTTTTTTGAGAAAAAATGAGGGAGTCACACATAGTGACCAATTATAAAGGGAATAATTGGCACCAAAGGACAGACACACTAGCATACCAGATATTAAACAAAGATAGTTACAGACACAATGCTTGTTTATACAGAACTCCAGAAGCCCCAGGACCGGAGAAAACAAAGAAAGAAAAGGAAAGAGAACAGCCATGAGGACTTCCTTCATATGGATCAACATAATGTTATTGGACATTTGGTTGCGCGTGACCGCGAACCCCATGACTTCAAACCCCCCCCCCCCCCGCCGTTAATGTTTCACTGCCCCACAGTACCCAGAGCCCAGTCACCAGCGACACTACATCTTCTTGGTGTGCCAGGTTCATAACCTGGTACTCCCTGTCCTATGTGATCGAAACACTACTAGCGTGGCGATACTCTGCTGCATCGTGCAGACTATGCGTCTACGAAAATGGAGAAGGAGAGCCTACCGCGCTCGAACCCCGGTATATAGGATCAGATCCCCCATGTTCGGTTACGACCAGACCCCGGCGATCTATAATAAAATAATAAAGTGCATTCACTTGCATTTATTGTTGTTGTAAATAGAGATGTAAAGAACTTGTTCATGAGCAAAAATTGTATGATCCGGAGCTTGACTGCCAAGCCAGGAAAGACTGTATGAAATGCTATGAATTTGTTGTATGATTGAGGAAGGTAGGATAATGGAATGTTTAGGTGAGTGTAGTATATTAAGAATAACCTAGAGGTTCCAAGTTTATTGTTTTGTAATGCATGTCCCTGTCTGACATAGCGCCCTTAGAATTGTTAGTTAAAGCTTTTTGTGCATAGCTATGGTCAGTGCAGAGGCCATGAAGGAAGTGTCCCCCCCTCCCCAGGTCAGGGAATGGAAAGCAACATAATGATGTGATCCTTCACGCTTCGCGTTAGGATCACAAGGAGGGAATGTAGCCAGTTAAAATGGCTAACTCCCGATTTAGAATGGCCAACCCCGATTTAAAATGGCGAACAGAAAAGGCTGATGGGACAATCAGCCAACAGGACTCAAACAAGAAGCTGCAGGTAAAACTGTGTATTCGCCTCTGTGGAGGCCAGACAGAATCGATACCTGCAGCCATCAGCATAACAACACACCAGCCATCTGAATATTAATTAGCAATCCCCAGGAACAATGTGCAACAAATTAAACACACAAAGCCAACCCAGACTTTTCGGCGCCAGCAGGAGCCTACACAAAGAGAGGTGAACGACCACCCCAAAACCACCCATTGATCAAGGAATCGCTCCAGCATTGGAGAATATCGAACCAAGTGATTGAACCAGGTACAGGGTCTGCCCCGAAAGGCGGGAAGCCCCTGGGGACTATAAGAATAGAGTCCAAGTTCAAATCGACCCTTCTTCATCCTTCCGCACCCTTAGAGACCCTTCTGCTGACCTCTGCAACAACCGCTCAAATCGTAAGTCTTACTTCAACACTCACTACGAGATAGGCGCTCCTAGCTATCGACCTGTACCAGCTTCGAATCCCGCAGGCTCAGAACCCATACGAAAGGCCATTTGTTTCCCTGACCTGGTGGGCCATTTCCAAGTTAAGTATTGGCCTGTTAGTTGTAGGAAGTAGCTTAGAAGTAGATTTTATACTTAAGTATTGATTACTGTATATAATAAATGTGCGTTGATTTAACTCTTACTAAGCAGTGTGTTGGATTATTGATCACTACTCGGACTTGAACCACGTGGCGGTATCAGAAAGATACCTGGCGACTCAAGAGCAAAGGTGATAAAACAAGAGCAATTAAACTAAGGCTAAAATTACGAGCAACGATCTAAAGCTGGAAAAGGTAGATTGTTGGTCTCTTCAGGAATCTAAGGGTATGGTGAGCAAGTGAGAAGTGGAGTCGAGGCAGAGATCAGCCACAATTGTATTGAATGATTCAGGTTTAATGGTCTGTATGGTGTACTTGTGCTCCTGTTTCGTTATGTTCTTATCTTCACACCTATGCAATATACATAGAGACCACATGACCAACAATGGCGTCTCTTTTTTTTTAAACTTACTGATCAGAAACACAATTAGCCACAAGTGGCCAATTACTGTAAATGGAATAGTGCTCCAGATATGGCAGAAATTCGTACTGGGAGGGTCCTGCCTCTGAAACAGTGAACTACATCCAAGACAGGCAGACAATATAGTAAATTTAATGCACAATGATATTGTGGCCTCTCTCAGCCTGTTAAAACAAACACAGCAAAAACACAATCCATCCCCCCCCAACTAGCTGTGGATTCCACCTCAGGGCAAATTTTCATTAACTCAGGACAATTACACCATGATTTAAAATCATTACAATATGGGGGTGGGGGCGAACACACAAATGTGAGGTTGACAAGGTAACATACAAACCACCAGGACAAATAGACACACCAAAATAGAGTTAAGAAACATACCATTCATCTGTCGAACTACACGCAGAATAATTTCCACCAAGGACAATGGGTTTATTCTGTGTGAGAGAACATTAATATCAGAATTAGTGTTATAATAGTGAACCTTCTGTGTTGACTACTGGATACAACCACTTCAGAATGAATGGAAATAAAATCTTTGGATAGGCCACAAATCAATCCCCTGGCCATTTTGCTAAATCTTGGCACTCATTTGAAAGGCAGCTCTCAAGTAGGCATTGACTGGCAGCACTGAGTATATCCTGAAGTCAGCTGCAGTAGGGAGTGCTGTGCTACCATCTGGGATTTTGCTTATGTTGTTGAGATGTGGGCAACATTTGCGGGCATGATTAAGTCTTCACTTGTTGTGAAAATTAGCTGTGGTTTTCTGTAGATTGCTGGAGATAATGGGTAAAAAAATGACAAATGGAATTCAATCAGTGTGACGTAATACATTTGGGAAGGAGAAACAAGGCAAGGGAATATTCAATGAGTGGCAGGATTTGGAGAAGCTTTGAGGAAAAGAGTGCATGCTCACAGTCTCTGAAGATGGCTGGACAGCTAGATAATGTGGTCATGAAGGTATTTGTGATACATAAAAATATGTTGGAACTTTCACAGTTGGAGTACTGGAAAGATGTGATCACACTAAAGAGATTCCAAAGGAGTTACAATGATGTTGCCAGGAGTGAAGTTGAGATCTTTAGCTATGAGGAAAGATTGGATAGGCTGGGATTGTTTTATTTGGAAGAGTTGGCTGAGAGATTTAACTGAGGCGTACAAAATTATGAGGGGATCAGATTGAGTAGAAAGGAAGGATCTATTGTCCATTCATCCATCATTGGTCAATCTAAATCCTGGCACTCGCTAACAGCACTATGGGGGCACAATCACCACACGACTGCAGTGATTCATGACAATGGCTGCCACCACTTTTTCAACAACAATGGGAATCTATCCAAAATATTAACTTGCCCTTCCTTTCTTCCAACGTCCAAGAATTTCGAGTGCATTTTACTTTCATTTTGAGCATCTATTAAAAATGCCCTGATATAATTGCAACATTCACACTTCCCTTGGTGCCCTTTTACCATTGATTCTAAAGGTCATTCTACTCCTATTACACTTTAACTGGGGTGAATACCACAAACTAGAGTAAACACCCACCCGACTGTGCACCACACCACCATTGACACTTTATAGTGTTATGGGGAGGCGTTTTCAGAACCCCAAAATGTATCATGGAGTTCAACCAACCTCTCCCTTTAATGGATTTGTTGCTTTTCCTAGCACACTGCTTTTTCCTAGGTGTGGGATTACAATTATGGACACGTGGGTTTTTAAACACAAAACACTGTTTATTCCATGAACTCAACTTAACACCTTAAATAAACATTGGATCTCTTAACACCCCTTACTTCAAAGATAACTCAGAAAATATTGCAACAGTAAATAATTCCTTAAAATGTTCCTTCAAACTTCCAAGAGACTTAACACCTTTAAACAAGATCACATCAGGTTAAAGGCTTTACTTTAAATCACCCAAATGATCCAGAGATAGTCTTTCATGGCAGAGATCCCGCTCACTGCAAAAACACAGACACACACACAGCTCTTTCCCTCCAAACTGCAAAGGTAAACTGCAAAATGGCTGACCTGACAGCAGCTCCACCCAGTCCCTGACATCACTGTTTTCTTAAAGGTACATTGCTTAAGCATCCATGTCTTAAAGGTACTATCACATGACAATAGTCACCAAAGTCCTATTAATTCTCATCGATGCTTCTAGTCAGGAACGCAGGCTCGAAAGGTCTAAACTCAGATCATTTTTAAAACTCTTAGAAAAAGATCATACATTCCAGAACTGGCTAAATTTAACTTGTCTGCAATCATGTCCCAAGCCTGCATGATCTTGCCAAATGCTTACCTATGTTCAAAGTCACTTATGAAGTGTTCATATAACTGCAAAAGATTAGAAAAAAGGCAATGTTACATTTGGAGCATACACATGTGATATGAATGAATGTTACTGTTCTATAGACAGGCTTCTCACAGCCGGTCATGTTTGTACAGTTTCTGCTTTTATCCGGAGTTACTAAACATCAATGCCAAAAGACAGAAAATGCTTAGTCCAGTCTAGAGATAATGGAGACATGGATGGGGTTTCAGCAGCAGGTATGCTGAGACAGGGTTGGAGTCGAGAAATGTTGCAGATAGAAGCAGGTAGTCTAAGAGGTGGAGTGCATCTGTGGCCGAATGTTCATCTTAGGATCAAACACAGCACTAAGGTTGTGAATAGGCTGGCCACATCAGTTGCTAGAGAGGGGGATTGAACTGATGGTCAGGAAGCAGAGTTTGCGCCAGGGGCCAAAGACAATATTTAATTGGAGGTTCACCCAATGTCTGTTCACCCAATAATGAATGCCAGAGAAGCAGCTTGACAAATCAGTGACAATGGAAGAGTCAAGAGAGCTGATGGCGATAGGGTGAAGTATTGCTGCGTACATATAGAACAGGACACTGATTTTTCAGATGATGTCACTGAGAGGTAGCTGGTAGATGACAAGAAGGAATTAAGGACAGGTCTTTTTGGGCATCAGGAAAACAGGGGTAGGCAACAGTGCTGGAGAAGTCACTGAAGATGATTCACTGGCTATGACTGGATAGTGAAGAAATAAATCAGTTAAATGCAATCCCACCCAGCTAGATAGATTTAGAGGAGGATGATGTGATGAATCATGTTGAAGATTTCTCACTGGTCTAGAGGGATGAGGGGGAATATCTTGCCATGCTCACAGTCGCCTAGAATGTCATTTGCAACTTTGATAAGGACCATTTCAGTTGTGTATAAGAGAATCAAACAGGAAAACCCGGCAAACAAAGCATGCTGAGGCTGAAGCTCTACAGTGCTGTCTGACCCACCCAGTGCTGTCTCCAGTGCCATACGCACCCACCTAATACCCTCGCTCCTAATACCCTTGTTTCGGTGAAGCATCTTGGGATATTTTACTGGGCTGCATAAATGCTGTGACCATTTGATCAAAATTAATCAAAAACTTCTAGCTTTCTGAATGAACCAACCTATTTCAAACATTAGCTAACCATCCAGATCGAGGATGTAGCAGATGTCCAGACAGTCTGCGAGATTTGTTTATGCAGTCTATATAATGCGAGTTTTCTCCTGCACACGTATTGTGTGTTTTAACAGGTTAACACTGCCGAGGTTCTGCAGTAGAAGGGGAAAAAGCTCTTGAAATGCTGCTGCAGCTGTAACAGTTTTATACTTAGTTTCCAGTTTAGCAATGGTCACTACTACACCTAATTGGGAGAAACAATACTGGCACATCATTAGCATGAAAAGGTTTAGGAGCCAACGGATGAACATGCCTTAATACAGGTTAGGAAATGATTTAGAAACCAGACAAAGCTTGAAAATGAAAAATGAAATGAAAATCGGTTATTGTCACAAGTAGGCTTCAACGAAGTTACTGTGAAAAGCCCCTAGTCGCCACATTCCGGCGCCTGTTCGGGAAGGCTGGTACGGGAATTGAACCATGCTTCGGCCAGCCTTGGTCTGCTTTAAAAGACAGCGATTTAGCCCAGTGTGCTAAACCAGCCCCCAACTTGGGTTGGACACTCCAAGCACAAAGTTAAGTGTCACTGGCTAACACAAGGGAGATAAAAACTTTGATCAGGCAGCATCAGTGGAGATAGAAAGAGAATTGATGTTTCAGTTCAAGAACATTTCATTTGATGATCTGCATTGCTAACCTTCCACAGATGCTGCCCGGCCCCGACAGTCTCCTGAAATTATTGTTTATACTTCAGATTTCCAGTATTTGTAGTATTCTGGTTTTTGTTTATGGTAAAGGGACTGTGACAGTCTAAGGTTCTACAACTGTAGATGCAAACCTGTAAACCCATCACAGATGAGGACAGTGAAAACTCCAACGCAATTCCACTCACTCCTCTCCCACAATTACTTTGATGTGGAGATGCCGGCGTTGGACTGGGGTGAGATCAGTAAGAAGTCTTACAACACCAGGTTAAAGTCCAACAGGTTTGTTTCAAATCACTAGCTTTCGGAGCACAGCTCACCCGAGGAAGGAGCAGTGCTCCAAAAGCTAGTGATTCCAAACACACCTGTTGGACTTTAACCTGGTGTTCTAAGACTTCTTACAATTACTTTGTTGAGGAAATATCTGCTTTAAGTGTCCCTTTAAAAGTTTAGCCAGAAATGTCGATAATCATACCTGCAACAGGCTATCACCAGATGGGAAACATGGAATCAGTGTGAACTCCAGCAGTTCCACTGTCAGCTGGTGCCAGAGCCTAGATTGAAAGTAGAGGATATGATTAATCTTTACGAAATAGCACAGAAATTGCAGAGTGAAACAAAGAGGTGTGAGACACCCTATCCCTTAAGTGTACTGGGGAGGTTGGGGGTGCGGATTCAACCGTGCAGTGGGGGGGGGGGGGGGGGTCCGCGTGGCGGTTGGGATTCGCGGGGCGGGGGAGGGGGGGTCGTGGGGTGGGGGGCGGGGTCACAGGGCGGGTGAATGGGGTGGGAGGGGGAGGGAGAGAGAGGGGGACCGGAGGGGCGCCAGCGAGGCAAGGGGGCACCGGGCCAGGGTGAAGGGGGCGGCGGGCCAGGGAGAAGGGGGCGGCGGGCCAGGGAGAAGGGGGCGGCGGGCCAGGGAGAAGGGGGCGGCGGGCCAGGGAGAAGGGGGCGGCGGGCCAGGGAGAAGGGGGCGGCGGGCCAGGGAGAAGGGGGCGGCGGGCCAGGGAGAAGGGGGCGGCGGGCCAGGGAGAAGGGGGCGGCGGGCCAGGGAGAAGGGGGCGGCGGGCCAGGGAGAAGGGGGCGGCGGGCCAGGGAGAAGGGGGCGGCGGGCCAGGGAGAAGGGGGCGGCGGGCCAGGGAGAAGGGGGCGGCGGGCCAGGGAGAAGGGGGCGGCGGGCCAGGGAGAAGGGGGCGGCGGGCCAGGGAGAAGGGGGCGGCGGGCCAGGGAGAAGGGGGCGGCGGGCCAGGGAGAAGGGGGCGGCGGGCCAGGGAGAAGGGGGCGGCGGGCCAGGGAGAAGGGGGCGGCGGGCCAGGGAGAAGGGGGCGGCGGGCCAGGGAGAAGGGGGCGGCGGGCCAGGGAGAAGGGGGCGGCGGGCCAGGGAGAAGGGGGCGGCGGGCCAGGGAGAAGGGGGCGGCGGGCCAGGGAGAAGGGGGCGGCGGGGCCGACGGCGGCGGGGCCGACGGCGGCGGGGGGCGGCGGGGCCGACGGCGGCGGGGGGCGCGGGGCCGACGGCGGCGGGGGGCGCGGGGCCGACGGCGGCGGGGGGCGCGGGGCCGACGGCGGCGGGGGGCGCGGGGCCGACGGCGGCGGGGGGCGCGGGGCCGACGGCGGCGGGGGGCGCGGGGCCGACGGCGGCGGGGGGCGCGGGGCCGACGGCGGCGGGGGGCGCGGGGCCGACGGCGGCGGGGGGCGCGGGGCCGACGGCGGCGGGGGGCGCGGGGGCCGACGGCGGCGGGGGGCGCGGGGCCGACGGCGGCGGGGGGCGCGGGGCCGACGGCGGCGGGGGGGCGCGGGGCCGACGGCGGCGGGGGGCGCGGGGCCGACGGCGGCGGGGGGCGCGGGGCCGACGGCGGCGGGGGGCGCGGGGCCGACGGCGGCGGGGGGCGCGGGGCCGACGGCGGCGGGGGGCGCGGGGCCGACGGCGGCGGGGGGCGCGGGGCCGACGGCGGCGGGGGGGCGCGGGGGCCGACGGCGGCGGGGGGCGCGGGGCCGACGGCGGCGGGGGGCGCGGGGCCGACGGCGGCGGGGGGCGCGGGGCCGACGGCGGCGGGGGGCGCGGGGCCGACGGCGGCGGGGGGCGCGGGGCCGACGGCGGCGGGGGGCGCGGGGCCGACGGCGGCGGGGGGCGCGGGGCCGACGGCGGCGGGGGGCGCGGGGCCGACGGCGGCGGGGGTCGCGGGGACGACGGCGGCGGGGGTCGCGGGGACGACGGCGGCGGGGGTCGCGGGGACGACGGCGGCGGGGGTCGCGGGGACGACGGCGGCGGGGGTCGCGGGGACGACGTCGGCGGGGGTCGCGGGGGACGACGACGGCGGGGGGTCGCGGGGACGACGACGGCGGGGGTCGCGGGGGACGACGACGGCGGGGGTCGGGCGGGGGACGACGACGGCGGGGGTCGCGGGGACGACGACGGCGGGGGTCGCGGGGACGACGACGGCGGGGGGTCGCGGGGACGACGACGGCGGGGGTCGCGGGGACGACGACGGCGGGGGTCGCGGGGACGACGACGGCGGGGGTCGCGGGGGACGACGACGGCGGGGGTCGCGGGGACGACGACGGCGGGGGGTCGCGGGGACGACGACGGCGGGGGTCGCGGGGACGACGACGGCGGGGGTCGCGGGGGACGACGACGGCGGGGGGTCGCGGGGGACGACGACGGCGGGGGTCGCGGGGACGACGACGGCGGGGGTCGCGGGGACGACGACGGCGGGGGTCGCGGGGACGACGACGGCGGGGGTCGCGGGGACGACGACGGCGGGGGTCGCGGGGACGACGATGGCGGGGGTCGCGGGGGACGACGACGGCGGGGGTCGCGGGGACGACGACGGCGGGGGGTCGCGGGGGACGACGACGGCGGGGGTCGCGGGGGACGACGACGGCGGGGGTCGCGGGGACGACGACGGCGGGGGTCGCGGGGACGACGACGGCGGGGGGTCGCGGGGACGACGACGGCGGGGGGTCGCGGGGACGACGACGGCGGGGGTCGCGGGGACGACGACGGCGGGGGTCGCGGGGACGACGACGGCGGGGGTCGCGGGGACGACGACGGCGGGGGTCGCGGGGACGACGACGGCGGGGGTCGCGGGGACGACGACGGCGGGGGACGGCCACGGGGCGCGGGGACGGCCACGGGGCGCGGGGCGGCCACGGGGCGCTGTGGGGGTCACGGGGCAGCGGGGGTCACGGGGCAGCGGGGGTCACGGGGCAGCGGGGGTCACGGGGCTGTGGGGGGAGGGGGGGTCACGGGGCGGTGGGGGGAGGGGGGGGGTCACGGGGCGGTGGGGGGGTGGGGGGGGGTCACGGGGCGGTGGGGGGTGGGGGGGTCACGGGGCGGTGGGGGGTGGGGGGGGTCACGGGGCGGTGGGGGGTGGGGGGGGTCACGGGGCGGTGGGGGGTGGGGGGGGTCACGGGGCGGTGGGGGGTGGGGGGGGTCACGGGGCGGTGGGGGGTGGGGGGGGTCACGGGGCGGTGGGGGGTGGGGGGGGTCACGGGGCGGTGGGGGGGTGGGGGGGGGTCACGGGGCGGTGGGGGGTGGGGGGGGGTCACGGGGCGGTGGGGGGTGGGGGGGGTCACGGGGCGGTGGGGGGGGTCACGGGGCGGTGGGGGGTGGGGGGGGTCACGGGGCGGTGGGGGGTGGGGGGGGGTCACGGGGCGGTGGGGGGTGGGGGGGTCACGGGGCGGTGGGGGGTGGGGGGGGTCACGGGGCGGTGGGGGGTGGGGGGGGTCACGGGGCGGTGGGGGGTGGGGGGGGTCACGGGGCGGTGGGGGGTGGGGGGGGTCACGGGGCGGTGGGGGGTGGGGGGGGTCACGGGGCGGTGGGGGGTGGGGGGGGTCACGGGGCGGTGGGGGGTGGGGGGGTCACGGGGCGGTGGGGGGTGGGGGGGGTCACGGGGCGGTGGGGGGGGTCACGGGGCGGTGGGGGGTGGGGGGGTCACGGGGCGGTGGGGGGTGGGGGGGGTCACGGGGCGGTGGGGGGTGGGGGGGGTCACGGGGCGGTGGGGGTGGGGGGGGTCACGGGGCGGTGGGGGGTGGGGGGGGTCACGGGGAGGTGGGGGGTGGGGGGGGGTCACGGGGCGGTGGGGGGTGGGGGGGGTCACGGGGCGGTGGGGGGTGGGGGGGGGTCACGGGGCGGTGGGGGGGGTCACGGGGCGGTGGGGGGTGGGGGGGGGTCACGGGGCGGTGGGGGGTGGGGGGGGTCACGGGGCGGTGGGGGGGTGGGGGGGGTCACGGGGCGGTGGGGGGGGTCACGGGGCGGTGGGGGGTGGGGGGGGTCACGGGGCGGTGGGGGGGGTCACGGGGGGGTGGGGGGGTCACGGGGCGGTGGGGGGTGGGGGGGGTCACGGGGCGGTGGGAGGGGTCACGGGGCGGTGGGGGGTGGGGGGGTCACGGGGCGGTGGGGGGGTCACGGGGGGGTGGGGGGGGTCACGGGGCGGTGGGGGGGGTCACGGGGCGTTCACGGGGCGGTGGGGGGTGGGGGGGGTCACGGGGCGGTGGGGGGTGGGGGGGGGTCACGGGGCGGTGGTGGGGGGTGGGGGGGGGTCACGGGGCGGTGGGGGGTGGGGTCACGGGGCGGTGGGGGGGGGGTCACGGGGCGGTGGGGGGGGGGGTCACGGGGCGGTGGGGGGGGGGTCACGGGGCGGTGGGGGGGGGGGGTCACGGGGCGGTGGGGGGGGTCACGGGGGCGGTGGGGGGGGGGGTCACGGGGCGGTGGGGGGGGTCACGGGGCGGTGGGGGGTGGGGGGGGTCACGGGGCGGTGGGGGGTGGGGGGGGGTCACGGGGCGGTGGGGGGTGGGGGGGGTCACGGGGCGGTGGGGGGGGGTCACGGGGGGGGTGGGGGGGGGTCACGGGGCGGTGGGGGGTGGGGGGGGTCACGGGGCGGTGGGAGGGGTCACGGGGCGGTGGGGGGTGGGGGGGTCACGGGGCGGTGGGGGGGTCACGGGGGGTGGGGGGGGTCACGGGGCGGTCACGGGGCGGTGGGGGGTGGGGGGGGGGTCACGGGGCGGTGGGGGGTGGGGGGGGGGTCACGGGGCGGTGGGGGGGTGGGGGGGGGGTCACGGGGCGGTGGGGGGTGGGGGGGGGGTCACGGGGCGGTGGGGGGTGGGGGGGGGGTCACGGGGCGGTGGGGGGGGGGGTCACGGGGCGGTGGGGGGGGGGGTCACGGGGCGGTGGGGGGTGGGGGGGGTCACGGGGCGGTGGGGGGTGGGGGGGGTCACGGGGCGGTGGGGGGTGGGGGGGGGTCACGGGGCGGTGGGGGGTGGGGTCACGGGGCGGTGGGGGGTGGGGTCACGGGGCGGTGGGGGGGGGTCACGGGGCGGTGGGGGGGGTCACGGGGCGGTGGGGGGGGTCACGGGGCGGTGGGGGGGGTCACGGGGCGGTGGGGGGGGTCACGGGGCGGTGGGGGGGGTCACGGGGCGGTGGGGGGGGTCACGGGGCGGTGGGGGGGGTCACGGGGCGGTGGGGGGGTCACGGGGCGGTGGGGGGGGTCACGGGGCGGTGGGGGGGGTCACGGGGCGGTGGGGGGGGTCACGGGGCGGTGGGGGGGGTCACGGGGCGGTGGGGGGGGTCACGGGGCGGTGGGGGGGGTCACGGGGCGGTGGGGGGGGTCACGGGGCGGTGGGGGGGGTCACGGGGCGGTGGGGGGGGTCACGGGGCGGTGGGGGGGGTCACGGGGCGGTGGGGGGGGTCACGGGGCGGTGGGGGGGGTCACGGGGCGGTGGGGGGGGTCACGGGGCGGTGGGGGGGGTCACGGGGCGGTGGGGGGGGTCACGGGGCGGTGGGGGGGGTCACGGGGCGGTGGGGGGGGTCACGGGGCGGTGGGGGGGGTCACGGGGCGGTGGGGGGGGTCACGGGGCGGTGGGGGGGGTCACGGGGCGGTGGGGGGGGTCACGGGGCGGTGGGGGGGGTCACGGGGCGGTGGGGGGGGTCACGGGGCGGTGGGGGGGGTCACGGGGCGGTGGGGGGGGTCACGGGGCGGTGGGGGGGGTCACGGGGCGGTGGGGGGGGTCACGGGGCGGTGGGGGGGGTCACGGGGCGGTGGGGGGGGTCACGGGGCGGTGGGGGGGGTCACGGGGCGGTGGGGGGGGTCACGGGGCGGTGGGGGGGGTCACGGGGCGGTGGGGGGGGTCACGGGGCGGTGGGGGGGGTCACGGGGCGGTGGGGGGGGTCACGGGGCGGTGGGGGGGGTCACGGGGCGGTGGGGGGGGTCACGGGGTGGGGGGGGTCACGGGGCGGTGGGGGGGGTCACGGGGCGGTGGGGGGGGTCACGGGGCGGTGGGGGGGGTCACGGGGCGGTGGGGGGGGTCACGGGGCGGTGGGGGGGGTCACGGGGCGGTGGGGGGGGTCACGGGGCGGTGGGGGGGGTCACGGGGCGGTGGGGGGGGTCACGGGGCGGTGGGGGGGGTCACGGGGCGGTGGGGGGGGTCACGGGGCGGTGGGGGGGGTCACGGGGCGGTGGGGGGGGTCACGGGGCGGTGGGGGGGGTCACGGGGCGGTGGGGGGGGTCACGGGGCGGTGGGGGGGGTCACGGGGCGGTGGGGGGGGTCACGGGGCGGTGGGGGGGGTCACGGGGCGGTGGGGGGGGTCACGGGGCGGTGGGGGGGGTCACGGGGCGGTGGGGGGGGTCACGGGGCGGTGGGGGGGGTCACGGGGCGGTGGGGGGGGTCACGGGGCGGTGGGGGGGGTCACGGGGCGGTGGGGGGGGTCACGGGGCGGTGGGGGGGGTCACGGGGCGGTGGGGGGGGTCACGGGGCGGTGGGGGGGGTCACGGGGCGGTGGGGGGGGTCACGGGGCGGTGGGGGGGGTCACGGGGCGGTGGGGGGGGTCACGGGGCGGTGGGGGGGGTCACGGGGCGGTGGGGGGGGTCACGGGGCGGTGGGGGGGGTCACGGGGCGGTGGGGGGGGTCACGGGGCGGTGGGGGGGGGTCACGGGGCGGTGGGGGGGGTCACGGGGCGGTGGGGGGGTCACGGGGCGGTGGGGGGGGTCACGGGGCGGTGGGGGGGGTCACGGGGCGGTGGGGGGGGTCACGGGGCGGTGGGGGGGGTCACGGGGCGGTGGGGGGGGTCACGGGGCGGTGGGGGGGGTCACGGGGCGGTGGGGGGGGTCACGGGGCGGTGGGGGGGGTCACGGGGCGGTGGGGGGGGTCACGGGGCGGTGGGGGGGGTCACGGGGCGGTGGGGGGGGTCACGGGGCGGTGGGGGGGGTCACGGGGCGGTGGGGGGGGTCACGGGGCGGTGGGGGGGGGGGGGGTCACGGGGCGGTGGGGGGGGTCACGGGGCGGTGGGGGGGGTCACGGGGCGGTGGGGGGGGTCACGGGGCGGTGGGGGGGGTCACGGGGCGGTGGGGGGGGTCACGGGGCGGTGGGGGGGGTCACGGGGCGGTGGGGGGGGTCACGGGGCGGTGGGGGGGGTCACGGGGCGGTGGGGGGGGTCACGGGGCGGTGGGGGGGGTCACGGGGCGGTGGGGGGGGTCACGGGGCGGTGGGGGGGGTCACGGGGCGGTGGGGGGGGGTCACGGGGCGGTGGGGGGGGTCACGGGGCGGTGGGGGGGGTCACGGGGCGGTGGGGGGGGTCACGGGGCGGTGGGGGGGGTCACGGGGCGGTGGGGGGGGTCACGGGGCGGTGGGGGGGGTCACGGGGCGGTGGGGGGGGTCACGGGGCGGTGGGGGGGGTCACGGGGCGGTGGGGGGGGTCACGGGGCGGTGGGGGGGGTCACGGGGCGGTGGGGGGGGTCACGGGGCGGTGGGGGGGGTCACGGGGCGGTGGGGGGGGTCACGGGGCGGTGGGGGGGGTCACGGGGCGGTGGGGGGGGTCACGGGGCGGTGGGGGGGGTCACGGGGCGGTGGGGGGGGTCACGGGGCGGTGGGGGGGGTCACGGGGCGGTGGGGGGGGTCACGGGGCGGTGGGGGGGGTCACGGGGCGGTGGGGGGGGTCACGGGGCGGTGGGGGGGGTCACGGGGCGGTGGGGGGGGTCACGGGGCGGTGGGGGGGGTCACGGGGCGGTGGGGGGGGTCACGGGGCGGTGGGGGGGGTCACGGGGCGGTGGGGGGGGTCACGGGGCGGTGGGGGGGGTCACGGGGCGGTGGGGGGGGTCACGGGGCGGTGGGGGGGGTCACGGGGCGGTGGGGGGGGTCACGGGGCGGTGGGGGGGGTCACGGGGCGGTGGGGGGGGTCACGGGGCGGTGGGGGGGGTCACGGGGCGGTGGGGGGGGTCACGGGGCGGTGGGGGGGGTCACGGGGCGGTGGGGGGGGTCACGGGGCGGTGGGGGGGGTCACGGGGCGGTGGGGGGGGTCACGGGGCGGTGGGGGGGGTCACGGGGCGGTGGGGGGGGTCACGGGGCGGTGGGGGGGGTCACGGGGCGGTGGGGGGGGTCACGGGGCGGTGGGGGGGGTCACGGGGCGGTGGGGGGGGTCACGGGGCGGTGGGGGGGGTCACGGGGCGGTGGGGGGGGTCACGGGGCGGTGGGGGGGGTCACGGGGCGGTGGGGGGGGTCACGGGGCGGTGGGGGGGGTCACGGGGCGGTGGGGGGGGTCACGGGGCGGTGGGGGGGGTCACGGGGCGGTGGGGGGGGTCACGGGGCGGTGGGGGGGGTCACGGGGCGGTGGGGGGGGTCACGGGCGGTGGGGGGGGTCACGGGGCGGTGGGGGGGTCACGGGGCGGTGGGGGGGGTCACGGGGCGGTGGGGGGGGTCACGGGGCGGTGGGGGGGGTCACGGGGCGGTGGGGGGGGTCACGGGGCGGTGGGGGGGTCACGGGGCGGTGGGGGGGTCACGGGGCGGTGGGGGGGGTCACGGGGCGGTGGGGGGGGTCACGGGGCGGTGGGGGGGGTCACGGGGCGGTGGGGGGGGTCACGGGGCGGTGGGGGGGGTCACGGGGCGGTGGGGGGGGTCACGGGGCGGTGGGGGGGTCACGGGCGGTGGGGGGGTCACGGGGCGGTGGGGGGGTCACGGGGCGGTGGGGGGGGTCACGGGGCGGTGGGGGGGGTCACGGGGCGGTGGGGGGGGTCACGGGGCGGTGGGGGGGGTCACGGGGCGGTGGGGGGGGTCACGGGGCGGTGGGGGGGGTCACGGGGCGGTGGGGGGGGTCACGGGGCGGTGGGGGGGGGTCACGGGGCGGTGGGGGGGGTCACGGGGCGGTGGGGGGGGTCACGGGGCGGTGGGGGGGGTCACGGGGCGGTGGGGGGGGTCACGGGGCGGTGGGGGGGGGTCACGGGGCGGTGGGGGGGGTCACGGGGCGGTGGGGGGGGTCACGGGGCGGTGGGGGGGGTCACGGGGCGGTGGGGGGGGTCACGGGGCGGTGGGGGGGGTCACGGGGCGGTGGGGGGGGGTCACGGGGCGGTGGGGGGGGTCACGGGGGCGGTGGGGGGGGTCACGGGGCGGTGGGGGGGGTCACGGGGCGGTGGGGGGGGTCACGGGGCGGTGGGGGGGGTCACGGGGCGGTGGGGGGGGTCACGGGGCGGTGGGGGGGGGTCACGGGGCGGTGGGGGGGGTCACGGGGCGGTGGGGGGGGTCACGGGGCGGTGGGGGGGGTCACGGGGCGGTGGGGGGGGTCACGGGGCGGTGGGGGGGGTCACGGGGCGGTGGGGGGGGTCACGGGGCGGTGGGGGGGGTCACGGGGCGGTGGGGGGGGTCACGGGGCGGTGGGGGGGGTCACGGGGCGGTGGGGGGGGTCACGGGGCGGTGGGGGGGGTCACGGGGCGGTGGGGGGGGTCACGGGGCGGTGGGGGGGGTCACGGGGCGGTGGGGGGGTCACGGGGCGGTGGGGGGGGTCACGGGGCGGTGGGGGGGGTCACGGGGCGGTGGGGGGGGTCACGGGGCGGTGGGGGGGGTCACGGGGCGGTGGGGGGGGTCACGGGGCGGTGGGGGGGGTCACGGGGCGGTGGGGGGGGTCACGGGGCGGTGGGGGGGGTCACGGGGCGGTGGGGGGGGTCACGGGGCGGTGGGGGGGGTCACGGGGCGGTGGGGGGGGTCACGGGGCGGTGGGGGGGGTCACGGGGCGGTGGGGGGGGTCACGGGGCGGTGGGGGGGGTCACGGGGCGGTGGGGGGGGTCACGGGGCGGTGGGGGGGGTCACGGGGCGGTGGGGGGGTCACGGGGCGGTGGGGGGGTCACGGGGCGGTGGGGGGGGTCACGGGGCGGTGGGGGGGGTCACGGGGCGGTGGGGGGGGTCACGGGGCGGTGGGGGGGGTCACGGGGCGGTGGGGGGGTCACGGGGCGGTGGGGGGGGTCACGGGGCGGTGGGGGGGTCACGGGGCGGTGGGGGGGTCACGGGGCGGTGGGGGGGTCACGGGGCGGTGGGGGGGTCACGGGGCGGTGGGGGGGTCACGGGGCGGTGGGGGGGGTCACGGGGCGGTGGGGGGGTCACGGGGCGGTGGGGGGGTCACGGGGCGGTGGGGGGGTCACGGGGCGGTGGGGGGGTCACGGGGCGGTGGGGGGGTCACGGGGCGGTGGGGGGGTCACGGGGCGGTGGGGGGGTCACGGGGCGGTGGGGGGGGTCACGGGGCGGTGGGGGGGTCACGGGGCGGTGGGGGGGTCACGGGGCGGTGGGGGGGTCACGGGGCGGTGGGGGGGTCACGGGGCGGTGGGGGGGTCACGGGGCGGTGGGGGGGTCACGGGGCGGTGGGGGGGTCACGGGGCGGTGGGGGGGTCACGGGGCGGTGGGGGGGTCACGGGGCGGTGGGGGGGTCACGGGGCGGTGGGGGGGTCACGGGGCGGTGGGGGGGTCACGGGGCGGTGGGGGGGTCACGGGGCGGTGGGGGGGTCACGGGGCGGTGGGGGGGTCACGGGGCGGTGGGGGGGTCACGGGGCGGTGGGGGGGTCACGGGGCGGTGGGGGGGTCACGGGGCGGTGGGGGGGTCACGGGGCGGTGGGGGGGTCACGGGGCGGTGGGGGGGTCACGGGGCGGTGGGGGGGTCACGGGGCGGTGGGGGGGTCACGGGGCGGTGGGGGGGTCACGGGGCGGTGGGGGGGTCACGGGGCGGTGGGGGGGTCACGGGGCGGTGGGGGGGTCACGGGGCGGTGGGGGGGTCACGGGGCGGTGGGGGGGTCACGGGGCGGTGGGGGGGTCACGGGGCGGTGGGGGGGTCACGGGGCGGTGGGGGGGTCACGGGGCGGTGGGGGGGTCACGGGGCGGTGGGGGGGTCACGGGGCGGTGGGGGGGTCACGGGGCGGTGGGGGGGTCACGGGGCGGTGGGGGGGTCACGGGGCGGTGGGGGGGTCACGGGGCGGTGGGGGGGTCACGGGGCGGTGGGGGGGTCACGGGGCGGTGGGGGGGTCACGGGGCGGTGGGGGGGTCACGGGGCGGTGGGGGGGTCACGGGGCGGTGGGGGGGTCACGGGGCGGTGGGGGGGTCACGGGGCGGTGGGGGGGTCACGGGGCGGTGGGGGGGTCACGGGGCGGTGGGGGGGTCACGGGGCGGTGGGGGGGTCACGGGGCGGTGGGGGGGTCACGGGGCGGTGGGGGGGTCACGGGGCGGTGGGGGGGTCACGGGGCGGTGGGGGGGTCACGGGGCGGTGGGGGGGTCACGGGGCGGTGGGGGGGTCACGGGGCGGTGGGGGGGTCACGGGGCGGTGGGGGGGTCACGGGGCGGTGGGGGGGTCACGGGGCGGTGGGGGGGTCACGGGGCGGTGGGGGGGTCACGGGGCGGTGGGGGGGTCACGGGGCGGTGGGGGGGTCACGGGGCGGTGGGGGGGTCACGGGGCGGTGGGGGGGTCACGGGGCGGTGGGGGGGTCACGGGGCGGTGGGGGGGTCACGGGGCGGTGGGGGGGTCACGGGGCGGTGGGGGGGTCACGGGGCGGTGGGGGGGTCACGGGGCGGTGGGGGGGTCACGGGGCGGTGGGGGGGTCACGGGGCGGTGGGGGGGTCACGGGGCGGTGGGGGGGTCACGGGGCGGTGGGGGGGTCACGGGGCGGTGGGGGGGTCACGGGGCGGTGGGGGGGTCACGGGGCGGTGGGGGGGTCACGGGGCGGTGGGGGGGTCACGGGGCGGTGGGGGGGTCACGGGGCGGTGGGGGGGTCACGGGGCGGTGGGGGGGTCACGGGGCGGTGGGGGGGTCACGGGGCGGTGGGGGGGTCACGGGGCGGTGGGGGGGTCACGGGGCGGTGGGGGGGTCACGGGGCGGTGGGGGGGTCACGGGGCGGTGGGGGGGTCACGGGGCGGTGGGGGGGTCACGGGGCGGTGGGGGGGTCACGGGGCGGTGGGGGGGTCACGGGGCGGTGGGGGGGTCACGGGGCGGTGGGGGGGTCACGGGGCGGTGGGGGGGTCACGGGGCGGTGGGGGGGTCACGGGGCGGTGGGGGGGTCACGGGGCGGTGGGGGGGTCACGGGGCGGTGGGGGGGTCACGGGGCGGTGGGGGGGTCACGGGGCGGTGGGGGGGTCACGGGGCGGTGGGGGGGTCACGGGGCGGTGGGGGGGTCACGGGGCGGTGGGGGGGTCACGGGGCGGTGGGGGGGTCACGGGGCGGTGGGGGGGTCACGGGGCGGTGGGGGGGTCACGGGGCGGTGGGGGGGTCACGGGGCGGTGGGGGGGTCACGGGGCGGTGGGGGGGTCACGGGGCGGTGGGGGGGTCACGGGGCGGTGGGGGGGTCACGGGGCGGTGGGGGGGTCACGGGGCGGTGGGGGGGTCACGGGGCGGTGGGGGGGTCACGGGGCGGTGGGGGGGTCACGGGGCGGTGGGGGGGTCACGGGGCGGTGGGGGGGTCACGGGGCGGTGGGGGGGTCACGGGGCGGTGGGGGGGTCACGGGGCGGTGGGGGGGTCACGGGGCGGTGGGGGGGTCACGGGGCGGTGGGGGGGTCACGGGGCGGTGGGGGGGTCACGGGGCGGTGGGGGGGTCACGGGGCGGTGGGGGGGTCACGGGGCGGTGGGGGGGTCACGGGGCGGTGGGGGGGTCACGGGGCGGTGGGGGGGTCACGGGGCGGTGGGGGGGTCACGGGGCGGTGGGGGGGTCACGGGGCGGTGGGGGGGTCACGGGGCGGTGGGGGGGTCACGGGGCGGTGGGGGGGTCACGGGGCGGTGGGGGGGTCACGGGGCGGTGGGGGGGTCACGGGGCGGTGGGGGGGTCACGGGGCGGTGGGGGGGTCACGGGGCGGTGGGGGGGTCACGGGGCGGTGGGGGGGTCACGGGGCGGTGGGGGGGTCACGGGGCGGTGGGGGGGTCACGGGGCGGTGGGGGGGTCACGGGGCGGTGGGGGGGTCACGGGGCGGTGGGGGGGTCACGGGGCGGTGGGGGGGTCACGGGGCGGTGGGGGGGTCACGGGGCGGTGGGGGGGTCACGGGGCGGTGGGGGGGTCACGGGGCGGTGGGGGGGTCACGGGGCGGTGGGGGGGTCACGGGGCGGTGGGGGGGTCACGGGGCGGTGGGGGGGTCACGGGGCGGTGGGGGGGTCACGGGGCGGTGGGGGGGTCACGGGGCGGTGGGGGGGTCACGGGGCGGTGGGGGGGTCACGGGGCGGTGGGGGGGTCACGGGGCGGTGGGGGGGTCACGGGGCGGTGGGGGGGTCACGGGGCGGTGGGGGGGTCACGGGGCGGTGGGGGGGTCACGGGGCGGTGGGGGGGTCACGGGGCGGTGGGGGGGTCACGGGGCGGTGGGGGGGTCACGGGGCGGTGGGGGGGTCACGGGGCGGTGGGGGGGTCACGGGGCGGTGGGGGGGTCACGGGGCGGTGGGGGGGTCACGGGGCGGTGGGGGGGTCACGGGGCGGTGGGGGGGTCACGGGGCGGTGGGGGGGTCACGGGGCGGTGGGGGGGTCACGGGGCGGTGGGGGGGTCACGGGGCGGTGGGGGGGTCACGGGGCGGTGGGGGGGTCACGGGGCGGTGGGGGGGTCACGGGGCGGTGGGGGGGTCACGGGGCGGTGGGGGGGTCACGGGGCGGTGGGGGGGTCACGGGGCGGTGGGGGGGTCACGGGGCGGTGGGGGGGTCACGGGGCGGTGGGGGGGTCACGGGGCGGTGGGGGGGTCACGGGGCGGTGGGGGGGTCACGGGGCGGTGGGGGGGTCACGGGGCGGTGGGGGGGTCACGGGGCGGTGGGGGGGTCACGGGGCGGTGGGGGGGTCACGGGGCGGTGGGGGGGTCACGGGGCGGTGGGGGGGTCACGGGGCGGTGGGGGGGTCACGGGGCGGTGGGGGGGTCACGGGGCGGTGGGGGGGTCACGGGGCGGTGGGGGGGTCACGGGGCGGTGGGGGGGTCACGGGGCGGTGGGGGGGTCACGGGGCGGTGGGGGGGTCACGGGGCGGTGGGGGGGTCACGGGGCGGTGGGGGGGTCACGGGGCGGTGGGGGGGTCACGGGGCGGTGGGGGGGTCACGGGGCGGTGGGGGGGTCACGGGGCGGTGGGGGGGTCACGGGGCGGTGGGGGGGTCACGGGGCGGTGGGGGGGTCACGGGGCGGTGGGGGGGTCACGGGGCGGTGGGGGGGTCACGGGGCGGTGGGGGGGTCACGGGGCGGTGGGGGGGTCACGGGGCGGTGGGGGGGTCACGGGGCGGTGGGGGGGTCACGGGGCGGTGGGGGGGTCACGGGGCGGTGGGGGGGTCACGGGGCGGTGGGGGGGTCACGGGGCGGTGGGGGGGTCACGGGGCGGTGGGGGGGTCACGGGGCGGTGGGGGGGTCACGGGGCGGTGGGGGGGTCACGGGGCGGTGGGGGGTCACGGGGCGGTGGGGGTCACGGGGCGGTGGGGGTCACGGGGCGGTGGGGGTCACGGGGCAGTGGGGGTCACGGGGCAGTGGGGGTCACGGGGCAGTGGGGGTCACGGGGCAGTGGGGGTCACGGGGCAGTGGGGGTCACGGGGCAGTGGGGGTCACGGGGCAGTGGGGGTCACGGGGCAGTGGGGGTCACGGGGCAGTGGGGGTCACGGGGCAGTGGGGGTCACGGGGCAGTGGGGGTCACGGGGCAGTGGGGGTCACGGGGCAGTGGGGGTCACGGGGCAGTGGGGGGGTGGGGGTCACGGGGCAGTGGGGGTCACGGGGCAGTGGGGGGGTGGGGGTCACGGGGCAGTGGGGGGGTGGGGTCACGGGGCAGTGGGGGGGTGGGGTCACGGGTCAGTGGGGGGTGGGGTCACGGGGCAGTGGGGGGGTGGGGGTCACGGGGCAGTGGGGGGGTGGGGGTCACGGGGCAGTGGGGGGGGTGGGGGTCACGGGGCAGTG
The DNA here is from genome assembly GCF_047496885.1 of Scyliorhinus torazame. Classification (NCBI taxonomy): domain Eukaryota; kingdom Metazoa; phylum Chordata; class Chondrichthyes; order Carcharhiniformes; family Scyliorhinidae; genus Scyliorhinus; species Scyliorhinus torazame. The sequence continues at coordinate 81,091,959 of NC_092723.1, read as the reverse complement.
GGGGTCACGGGGCAGTGGGGGGGTGGGGGTCACGGGGCAGTGGGGGTCACGGGGCAGTGGGGGGGTGGGGGTCACGGGGCAGTGGGGGGGTGGGGGTCACGGGGCAGTGGGGGGGTGGGGGTCACGGGGCAGTGGGGGTCACGGGGCAGTGGGGGTCACGGGGCAGTGGGGGGGTCACGGGGCAGTGGGGGGGTCACGGGGCAGTGGGGGGGGTCACGGGGCAGTGGGGGGGTCACGGGGCAGTGGGGGGGTCACGGGGCAGTGGGGGGGTCACGGGGCAGTGGGGGGGTCACGGGGCAGTGGGGGGGTCACGGGGCAGTGGGGGGTGGGGGTCACGGGGCAGTGGGGGGTGGGGGTCACGGGGCAGTGGGGGGTGGGGGTCACGGGGCAGTGGGGGGTGGGGGTCACGGGGCAGTGGGGGGTGGGGGTCACGGGGCAGTGGGGGGTGGGGGTCACGGGGCAGTGGGGGGTGGGGGTCACGGGGCAGTGGGGGTCACGGGGCAGTGGGGGGTGGGGGTCACGGGGCAGTGGGGGGTGGGGGTCACGGGGCAGTGGGGGGTGGGGGTCACGGGGCAGTGGGGGGTGGGGGTCACGGGGCAGTGGGGGGTGGGGGTCACGGGGCAGTGGGGGGTGGGGGTCACGGGGCAGTGGGGGGTGGGGGTCACGGGGCAGTGGGGGGTGGGGGTCACGGGGCAGTGGGGGGTGGGGGTCACGGGGCAGTGGGGGGTGGGGGTCACGGGGCAGTGGGGGGTGGGGGTCACGGGGCAGTGGGGGGTGGGGGTCACGGGGCAGTGGGGGGTGGGGGTCACGGGGCAGTGGGGGGTGGGGGTCACGGGGCAGTGGGGGGTGGGGGTCACGGGGCAGTGGGGGGTGGGGGTCACGGAGCAGTGGGGGGTGGGGGTCACGGGGCAGTGGGGGGTGGGGGTCACGGGGCAGTGGGGGGTGGGGGTCACGGGGCAGTGGGGGGTGGGGGTCACGGGGCAGTGGGGGGTGGGGGTCACGGGGCAGTGGGGGGTGGGGGTCACGGGGCAGTGGGGGGTGGGGGTCACGGGGCAGTGGGGGGTGGGGGTCACGGGGCAGTGGGGGGTGGGGGTCACGGGGCAGTGGGGGGTGGGGGTCACGGGGCAGTGGGGGGTGGGGGTCACGGGGCAGTGGGGGGTGGGGGTCACGGGGCAGTGGGGGGTGGGGGTCACGGGGCAGTGGGGGGTGGGGGTCACGGGGCAGTGGGGGGTGGGGGTCACGGGGCAGTGGGGGGTGGGGGTCACGGGGCAGTGGGGGGTGGGGGTCACGGGGCAGTGGGGGGTGGGGGTCACGGGGCAGTGGGGGGTGGGGGTCACGGGGCAGTGGGGGGTGGGGGTCACGGGGCAGTGGGGGGTGGGGGTCACGGGGCAGTGGGGGGTGGGGGTCACGGGGCAGTGGGGGGTGGGGGTCACGGGGCAGTGGGGGGTGGGGGTCACGGGGCAGTGGGGGGTGGGGGTCACGGGGCAGTGGGGGGTGGGGGTCACGGGGCAGTGGGGGGTGGGGGTCACGGGGCAGTGGGGGGTGGGGGTCACGGGGCAGTGGGGGGTGGGGGTCACGGGGCAGTGGGGGGTGGGGGTCACGGGGCAGTGGGGGGTGGGGGTCACGGGGCAGTGGGGGGTGGGGGTCACGGGGCAGTGGGGGGTGGGGGTCACGGGGCAGTGGGGGGTGGGGGTCACGGGGCAGTGGGGGGTGGGGGTCACGGGGCAGTGGGGGGTGGGGGTCACGGGGCAGTGGGGGGTGGGGGTCACGGGGCAGTGGGGGGTGGGGGTCACGGGGCAGTGGGGGGTGGGGGTCACGGGGCAGTGGGGGGTGGGGGTCACGGGGCAGTGGGGGGTGGGGGTCACGGGGCAGTGGGGGGTGGGGGTCACGGGGCAGTGGGGGGTGGGGGTCACGGGGCAGTGGGGGGTGGGGGTCACGGGGCAGTGGGGGGTGGGGGTCACGGGGCAGTGGGGGGTGGGGGTCACGGGGCAGTGGGGGGTGGGGGTCACGGGGCAGTGGGGGGTGGGGGTCACGGGGCAGTGGGGGGTGGGGGTCACGGGGCAGTGGGGGGTGGGGGTCACGGGGCAGTGGGGGGTGGGGGTCACGGGGCAGTGGGGGGTGGGGGTCACGGGGCAGTGGGGGGTGGGGGTCACGGGGCAGTGGGGGGTGGGGGTCACGGGGCAGTGGGGGGTGGGGGTCACGGGGCAGTGGGGGGTGGGGGTCACGGGGCAGTGGGGGGGTGGGGGTCACGGGGCAGTGGGGGGGTGGGGGTCACGGGGCAGTGGGGGGTGGGGGTCACGGGGCAGTGGGGGGTGGGGGTCACGGGGCAGTGGGGGGTGGGGGTCACGGGGCAGTGGGGGGTGGGGGTCACGGGGCAGTGGGGGGTGGGGGTCACGGGGCAGTGGGGGGTGGGGGTCACGGGGCAGTGGGGGGTGGGGGTCACGGGGCAGTGGGGGGTGGGGGTCACGGGGCAGTGGGGGGTGGGGGTCACGGGGCAGTGGGGGTGGGGGTCACGGGGCAGTGGGGGTGGGGGTCACGGGGCAGTGGGGGTGGGGGTCACGGGGCAGTGGGGGGTGGGGGTCACAGGGCAGTGGGGGGTGGGGGTCACGGGGCAGGGGGGGGTGGGGGTCACGGGGCGGGGGGGGTGGGGGTCACGGGGCAGGGGGGGGTGGGGGTCACGGGGCAGTGGGGGTGGGGGTCACGGGGCAGTGGGGGTGGGGGTCACGGGGCAGTGGGGGGTGGGGGTCACGGGGCAGGGGGGGTGGGGGTCACGGGGCAGGGGGGGTGGGGGTCACGGGGCGGGGGGGTGGGGGTCACGGGGCAGGGGGGGGTGGGGGTCACGGGGCAGTGGGGGGTGGGGGGGTCATTGGGCAGTGGGGGGGTCAGGTGGCAGTGCGGGTTTCACAGGGCAGTGGGGGGTGGGGGGGTCACAGGGCAGTGGGGGGGGTCACAGGGCAGTGGGGGGGTCACAGGGCAGTGGGGGGGTCACAGGGCAGTGGGTGGTGTGGGGGTCACAGGGCAGTGGGGGGTGGGGGGGTCACAGGGCAGTGGGGCTGGGGGGGTCACAGGGCAGTGGGGGGTGGGGGGGTCACAGGGCAGTGGGGGGTGGGGGGGTCACAGGGCAGTGGGGGGTGGGGGGGTCACAGGGCAGTGGGGGGGGTCACAGGGCAGTGGGGGTGGGGGGGTCACAGGGCAGTGGGGGGGTCACAGGACAGTGGGGGGTGGGGGGGTCACAGGGCAGTGGGGGGGTCACAGGGCAGTGGGGGGTGGGGGGGTCACAGGGCAGTGGGGGGTGGGGGGGTCACAGGGCAGTGGGGGGTGGGGGGTCACAGGGCAGTGGGGGGTGGGGGGGTCACAGGGCAGTGGGGGGTGGGGGGGTCACAGGGCAGTGGGGGGTGGGGGGTCACAGGGCAGTGGGGGGTGGGGGGGTCACAGGGCAGTGAGGGGTGGGGGGGTCACAGGGCAGTGAGGGGTGGGGGGGTCACAGGGCAGTGGTGGTGGGGTCACAGGGCAGTGGGGGTGGAGTTTCTTGGGGGGGCAGGGTCACGGGGGGGGGGGGTCACGGAGGATGGTGGTCACGGGGCAGTGGGGTGATGGGGGTCACAGGGCAATGGGGGTGTTGGGGTTACGGGGCCGTTGGGGGCAGGGGTGCGTTTAGTCCAAGTCGCTCCGGCCCGGCACCGTAGAGGCTAATTGAGGGCGGCTCCTGAGGCCAGCATGGGGCCCGGGGAACCTGGTGTATCACCGGCAGACCAGGTGCCGGCTACCTCTTGTTGTAGAAATTCTCCATGCGCTGCCAGCGCTCGGCGCCATCTCCGTCATCCGCCTCCTGCTGCCGCCGCAGAAAAGCGACCGGATCCTTCATCATCCCGCTGCCCACAGCCGCAGTGCAGCTCGGCCCCGCCCCCTGCTACCATAGAAACCTCCTCTCGCCCCGCCCCCTGCTACCATGGAAACCTCCTATCGCCCCACCCCCTGCTACCAAGGAAACCTCCTCCTGTCCCGCCCCTGCAAACATGGAAACCTCCTCGTCCCACTACCTGCTACCATGGAAACCACATATCACCCTGCCCCAAGTACCATGGAAACCTCCATTCGCCTGACCCCTGCTACCATGGAAACCACCTCCCGCCTGAAATCCTGGTACCATGTGTGGTACTTTCATAAATGTAGGAACTGTAAGGGTTAATGAAATGTATAGATTAATTACTAGATGGAGCTAGATTTACACGTAATTAAGACATTGATGTTAAGCTTTGTGGGAAGTGAAGTGAAGGAGTTAGCTAGAGCATAGACTGAAGGAAAGATAGTGTAAGAGTAAATCATAGTTTATAATAGTGTAGCGATTAGTTGAAGGTGAGTGTAGATTATATGTTAATTATCAACTATTATTTGGGAGTAGATGTCGAATCCAAATTAATAGTGTTAATAAACTTGTGTTTTGTTCAAGTTAAAGCTATTTTGTGGCCTTTGTGAACACTATGCCAACCATCCTGAATTTTGCAACACAAAGAACACCATATGGTACCAGGAGTTTATCTCTGCAAGTAACAATCAGTTAGATTAGAAAAGATTATGATGTGGAGATGCCGGCGTTGGACTGGGGTGAGCACAGTACCAAGTCTTACAACACCAGGTTAAAGTCCAACAGGTTTGTTTCGATGTCACTAGCTTTCGGAGCGCTGCTCCTTCCTCAGGTGATTGAAGAGGTCTGTTCCAGAAACATATATATAGACAAATTCAAAGATGCCAAACAATGCTAGGAATGCGAGCATTAGCAGGTGATTAAATCTTTACAGATCCAGAGATGGGGTAACCCCAGGTTAAAGAGGTGTGAATTGTATCAAACCAGGACAGTTGGTCGGATTTCGCAGGCCAGATGGTGGGGGATGAATGTAATGCAACATGAATCCCAGGTCCCGGTTGAGGCCGCACTCATGTGTGCGGAACTTGGCTATAAGTTTCTGCTCGGCGATTCTGCGTTGTCGCGGGTCCTGAAGGCCGCCTTGGAGAACGCTTACCCGGAGATCAGAGGCTGAATGCCCTTGACTGCTGAAGTGTTCCCCGACTGGAAGGGAACATTCCTGCCTGGTGATTGTTGCGCGATGTCCGTTCATTCGTTGTCGCAGCGTCTGCATGGTCTCGCCAATGTACCACGCTTCGGGACATCCTTTCCTGCAGCGTATGAGGTAGACAACGTTGACCGAGTCGCACGAGTATGTACTGCGTACCTGGTGGGTGGTGTTCTCACGTGTAATAGTGGTATCCATGTCGATGATCTGGCACGTCTTGCAGAGATTGCCATGACAGGGTTGTGTGGTGTTGTGGTCACTGTTCTGAAGACTGGGTAGTTTGCTGCAAACAATGGTTCGTTTGAGGTTGCGCGGTTGTTTGAAGGCAAGTAGTGGGGGTGTGGGGATGACCTTGGCAAGATGTTCATCGTCATCAATGACATATTGAAGGCTGTGAAGAAGATGACGTAGTTTCTCCGCTCCGGGGAAGTACTGGACGACGAAGGGTATTCTGTCGGTTGTGTCCCATGTTTGTCTTCTGAGGAGGTTGGTGCGGTTTTTCGCTGTGGCGCGTTGGAACTGTCGATCGATGAGTCGAGTGCCATATCCCGTTCGTACGAGGGCATCTTTCAACGTCTGTAGATGTCTGTTACGCTCCTCCTCGTCTGAGTAGATCCTGTGTATACGGAGCGCTTGTCCATAGGGGATGGCTTCTTTAATGTGTTTAGGGTGGAAGCTGGAGAAGTGGAGCATCATGAGGTTATCCGTGGGTTTGCGGTAAAGCGAAGTGCTGAGGTGACCGTCCTTGATGGAGACGAGTGTGTCCAAGAATGCAACTGATTTTGGAGAGTAGTCCATGGTGAGTCTGATGGTTGGATGGAACTTATTAATGTCATCGTGTAGTCGTTTCAGTGATTCTTCGCCGTGGGTCCAAAGGAAAAAAATGTCATCGATGTATCTGGTGTATAACGTCGGTTGAAGGTCCTGTGCGGTGAGTAGATCCTGTTCAAACTTGTGCATGAAGATGTTGGCGTATTGGGGTGCGAATTTGGTCCCCATGGCTGTTCCGTGCGTCTGGATGAAGAACTTGTTGTCGAAGGTGAAGACGTTGTGATCCAGAATGAAGCGGATGAGTTGCAGAATTGCGTCTGGAGATTGGCAGTTGTCGGTGTTGAGTACAAGAAGACCACCATCATACACGTGCCAAAGAAGAACCAGGCAACGTGCCTCAATGACTACCGTCCGGTGGCCTTGACTTCAGTCATAAGTGCTTCGAGAGGTTAGTCATGAGGTGCATCACCACCATACTCCCAGAACGCCTTGATCCACTGCAATTCGCCTACCGCCGCAACCGGTCCACAAAAGACGCCATCTCCCTGATTCTACACTCATCGCTAGAGCATCTCAACAACAAGGACTCCTACATCAGACTCCTATTTATTGACTACAGCTCCACCTTGAACACCATAATCCCAGCCAAGCTCATATCAAAGCTCCAAAACTTAGGACGTGGCTCCTCACTCTGCAACTGAATGCTCGACTTTCTAACCCACTGACCACAATCAGTAAGAATAAACAACAACACCTCCCCCACAGTAGTCCTCAATACCGGGTCCCCACAAGGCAGCATACTTAGCTCCCTACTATACTCCCTGTACACACGACTGCATGGCAAAATTTGGTTCCAACTCCATCTACAAGTTTGCTGACGATACGACCATAGTGGGCCGGATCTCGAATAACGACGAATCAGAATACAGGAGGGAGATAGAGAACCTAGTGGAGTGGTGCAGCGACAACAATCTATCCCTCAATGCCAGCAAAACTAAAGAGCTGGTCATTGACTTCAGAAAGCAAAGTACTGTACACACCCCTGTCACCATCAGCGGGGCCGAGGTGGAGATGGTTAGCAGTTTCAAATTCCCAGGGCTACACATCTCCAAATCTCTGTCCTGGTCCATCCACGTCGACGCTACCACCAAGAAAGCACAACGGCGCCTATACTTTCTCAGGAAACTAAGGAAATTCAGTATGTCCACATTAACTCTTACCAACTTTTACAGATGCACCATAGAAAGCATCCTATCTGGCTGTATCACTGCTCGGCCCAAGATCACAAGAAACGTCAGAGAGTCCATCACACAAACCTGCCTCCCATCAATTGACTCCATCTACACCTCCTGCTGCCTGGGGAAAGCGGGCAGCATAATCAAAGAACCCTCCCATCCGGCTTACTCTTCCAACTTCTTCCATCGGGCAGGAGATACAAAAGTCTGAGAACACACGCGAACAGACTCAAAAACAGCTTCTTCCCCGCTGTTACCAGACTCCTAAACAATCCCCTTATGGACTGACCTCATTAACACAACACCCCTGTATGCTTCCATCGATGCCACTGTTATGTAGTTACATTGCGTACCTTGTGTTGCCCTATTATATATTTTCTTTAATTTCCTTTTCTTTTCATGTACTTAATGATCTGTTGAGCTGCTCGCAGAAAAATACATTTCACTGTACCTTGGTACACGTGACAGTAAACAAAATCCAAGAAGACTGATTGTAAGATGGAGTCTCAAGAAATGAAATTCACTTATTGTCACAAGTAGGCTTCAAATGAAGTTACTGTGAAAAGCCCCTAGTCGCTACATTCCGTCGCCTGTTCAGGGAGGTTGGTACAGGAATTGAACCGTGCTGCTGGCCTGCCTTGGTCTGCTTTAAAAGCCAGTGATTTAGGCCTGTGCTAAACCAGCCCGTACTGACTACTTCAGAACAAACGATAAACTATGTCAAAACTGAGCATTCTTTAAACAGCAGTTTGAAGTTTTCCTATCTGCCACCGCGCTAGAAAATGCTTCCGATCAGCGTAAGGTAGCACTTCTAAATTTGGCTGGAACTCAAGTATTGGAACTTTATAATTCCTTTGAATTTACTGCTGATGAGGGTAAAACAAAATATAACATAGTACTACAGAAGTTCGATACACACTGTAAGAAGCAGGTGAATGAGACCTATGAGCGCTACATGTTCAGAAAAAGGCTGCAGTTAAAAGGGGAATTAGTAGATTCTTTCATAACAGCTTTAACGTTAAGAGCTCAGTCCTGAAACTTTTCCTCTGCTACCGATTCAATGCTTTGTGATCAAGTTGTATTTAGGATAAATGCCGAACGTATGAGTGAAAAAATGCTAAGACAAACAATTTTACTGCTAGAAGACGTGATTAATATGTGCAAAGTCAGTGAACAAATTCTCTGAATATGCGAAGTTCATGGTGTTGTAGGGAAAAATCCCTTGTATCAGTGCAGTCAAGAGGCCGAGTCTCAAGGCAAGGTTCAAAGCGTTGTTCTTTATTGTACAATTACTGAAGCCTTCAGGGAGACGCACGCAGCCCGCTCAGAAACAGTGGCTTGGTCCACGTTGATCTCAACAATTACACATTCGCTCTGGATTTTTATAGGAATCCAAATTCGAGCGGGAACATTTGCTCATACATAATAGTTAAAGGGTAGTTTTGATTTAGATCTCTCAGACAGGTTTAAACTGAGAATATGCATCTTTGTCAATTTGCATCTGTATGGTGTGTGTCCGTGTTGATGTGATTATCTGGGCTCGCTCCGGTGTCCCTCCATTGTCAATTTGCATCTGTATGGAGTGTGTTCGTGTTGATGAGATTATCTCTGCTTGCTCCGGTGTCCTTCCCTTCTCTAATGTGTTTCCCATTATCTCCCTGATGTGTCTCCTTAACTAAATCGACCTCCGATGTCTGTGGCTGTGCTATGCTTTTATTTCTGTGTTTGCTAGATGAGGTGTTAATGTCATCTTTGTCCTGCTGTGTGTGTGGGGGATGCTAATCTAATCTATACATTTCTTTTATTCCTTCTATTCTGGTTTCTTTGCCTGCCTTGGCCATTTTATTAATATATGATTTCATTCTTTCATAAGTCTTTGCAATACATTTGTGCCATATATCCCACTGCCAGGGTCTTGACTCGCAGATATCCCGATCTCCTGGCCATGGGGCCATTTTAAGATGCAGCTTCGTGCTATTGCTGGGCAGAACAAGTGTATTCCATCAGTGCAGAAGGGGATTTAAACAAATGTCTATCCGGGTGTCCCCTTCTGCATTGTGGGCACATTATATTATAAACGGTGCCAATCAGTCCAATAAAACAGTCCAATAAATGTTAAACGGTGCCAATCAGTCCAATAAAACAGTTTCATAAATGAAGAATGTTTGATGAGATGAGATAAAAATATGGTCTTGGAAAATGGCCTACTTCAATGGCAAACGAAAAGAACGTGAAATCGGGAAACATGGCTGATGCCATTAATGCTGTGTCACAGCAAAGAAAACTGAGTACAACGCTGACGACCACTCGTGATATCGTCCATGCACTGCGGACAGTAAAAAATATAGTCTGGCAAAAGGCAAACAATGTTCCAATTGTTACAAGTTCAACCACTTTGCAGCACAGTGTCTTTTCTCAACAGCTTCTCCAGTGACCAAATTTAAAAAGTCCTACAATGACTACAGAAGGATCCAAAGTGCTCAGAGTTAAGATAAAAAATTGATATCTTAACTGATAAAGAAGATTTCTCACCGTACATGCGAAAGGATACTTTCATGATTGAAGCTGTCACCAGGATTAAATTGCTGGATTGTAATGACAAACCAGTACAACAGCTCAAAGATAATTAAAGAGTGGACTGTATTGTTAGAAATTAATGGCACAGATATACCATTTAAAATTGATAGAGGAGCACACGCAAATATTATAACAGAAAAGAGTTTAAGACAAGCTTATAGGACACCGCTAATAAAAAAACTTATTTGTCAGCTGACCAATTATAATGGTCACAACATAGTCACAAGAGCATCCTGCCGTCTTGTTGTTAGAATTGGCAACATTGAAATGCCAATCGACTTTGAGATTGTGTAAGATGATAAGTCATCACTAATGGTGTGGATGCTTGTGAAAAATTAAACCTAGTTGAAAGGGTTCACACAACCAAGACTTTGACTAACCAACATGAAGAGCCAAGGGAAGACTTAGTTGTTGCGGATACCTTATCTAGAGCTACCACTGATACTGACACATCAGATACAGATATAGTACACATAGTAGAAGCACAAGCCTCATTTATTGCCGAGATGTTACCAGTGTCTGACCGAAAACTACGAATCATCAAAGAAGAAACAGAAAGGATTTGATGCTCCAGGGGGTGATAAATACCTCAAAGAAGGATGGCCCAATGGATGTTGCTCTGCCTTTCGAAGTATCAAAGATGACCTCACAGTAATAGATGGTTTCCTACTCAAAGGAGATAGAATAGTGATTCCTGCCAGACTCCGACAAGGAATTCTGCAACAGATTCGCGAGGATCATCAGGGCATAGAAAAATGTTGTAGATGGGCAAGACAATCGGTATATTGGCCTGAAATCAATAGAGATGTTTATCAATGTGTACAGTAATGCACAATCTGTCAAATGCACCAGCCTGTGCAGTGCAAAAAAAGTATGGAAGAGACTGAACTCATCACCAATCCATGGATCAAAGTTGGTATGGATTTGTTCTACTTTAAAGGCCGTGACTATCTAGTCATCATCGACTATTATTCCAACTATCCCGAGGTGATGACGCTGAATGATTCGACAGCAAGATCTGTCATACGGGCAGCAAAATCAATTTTTGCACGCCATGGGATGCCTTTACACGTTGTCTCTGATAATGGTTTTTGTTTCACAAGCTGGGAGTGGACACAGTTTGCAGAGAAGTACAACTTCAATCACATCAGATCAAGCCCATGCTATCCTCAATCAAATGGCAAAGCAGAGAAAGGCATAGGAATAATCAAAAATAAAGCATTTGATGACAACAAAGATCTATTTTTGGCATTGTTGAGGTACAGAGCAACACCATTGTCATCTGGATTAACACCTACTCAGATGCTAATGGGTAGAAGAATTCGCACCACATTAGCTGAGATAACTATTCTAGATATGGATCATCAAGAGATACACAACCATATCAAATTACGAAAAGAGAAACACAAAGAGAACTATGATAAGCAAACAAAACCTCTACCTAAATTAAAAGAAGGAGGTTTTGTACGTATTCAAAATCCTGATGGTGGATGGCAACACATAACTAAAGTTCTAAGACAAGTCGCACCAAGATCGTACTTAGTTCAGCCTGAACAAGGTTCTATGTTCAGACGAAACAGAAGAGCACTGTTGCGCATCAAACATCATGTTAAGTCTCAACCTCAACATGTTATTGATCAAGATAACATCTTCAAGGACATTGACTTTCCAAATCTTTACTTGACACCAATATAACAAGGAGATATGGAAGATTAATTGCATACTTTGAAGACACCACTAAGAAGATCAACAAGAAAGTGGAGACTACCAGACAAATTACATTTGTAATGACTGTAATAATTACTCATTTAATTTAATCATCAACAAAGTGATGGAACAGTTATTTGCAAATGAATGTAAAAGTGATAATAAGTTAATGATTAATACTAGTCCTGTAATGTTCAAAGAAAAATACCACAAACAAAGTTTATAATAATTTTTCTTTTCCAAAGAAAGGGCGATGTGGTAGTATCATAAATGTAAGAACTGCAAGGGTTAATGAAATGTCTAGACAAGCCACTAGAGGGAGCTAGTTATATAAGACATTGATGCTATGCCTTGTGGGAAGAGAAGCGAAGGATTTAGCTAGAGCATAGACTGAAGGAAAGATAGTGTGAGTAAGAGCAGATCATAGTTTATAATAATGTAGAGATTAGTTGTAGGTGAGTGTAGATTAAATGTTAATTATCAACCGTGTATTATTTACGAGTATGTGTCGAATCCAAATTAGTTGTATTAATAAATTTATAGGTTTGTTCAAGCTATCAAACTTGTTCAAGTTAAAGCTATTTTGTGGTCTTTGTGAACACTATGCCAAACATCCTGAATTTAGCAACACAAAGAACACCACACCATGGAAACCACCTCTTGCCATGCCCCCTGCTGCCATGGAAACTACCTTTCGCCCTGCCACTGCTACCATGGAAACCATCTCTTGCCCCGCCTCCAAAACCGAGGAAACCTACTCTCACCCCGCCTCCTGCTACCATGGAAACCACCTCACCCCGCCCATGCTCCCATGGAAACAATCAATCTCCATCTGATTGGATCTTCAGAAATAGGCCTGTGATTGGGCCATTCAACCTCTTCCAACCTGCTCCATGTACACTCTGCTGTGCTATCTCTATGATTCCCTTCCTGCCCATCTAACCATCACCCCTTGGCATTCAATGGCCTTGCCAATGCTGAATTGTACCAACTCAGGACTATGCCTCTCGAGCCTGCTCCACTATTCAATAAGATCATGGCTGATCTGTTTGTATTGATTTCCATATTCCCAGTCACCCCTGATAACCTTTTGTTCCCTGATCTAACAAGAATCTTTCTACCAACACATTAAAAATATTCAGTGACTCCCACCTCCACCGTCTTCTGAAGCAGAGAGTTCCAAAGTCGCACAACCCTCAGGAGAAGAAGATTCTCCTCATCTCTGTCCTGTCAGGATAGTTAAGGAATGGGTTAAGAAGCATTCCAATTAGATGTCTCATTGATCCAATAATTGGCACTGACATGTAAAGAGGCTATAGCTGGCCTTGGGGGCATGTGATGTGATGATAGAGTTTGGTGCTGAGTGTGTTCTAAGAAAAATAAAGGTGTTTGGGAAAAGGAGCAGATCTCTTGACTCTTTATTCAACAGCAGCTAGAGGCTAACAGTGGTAGCAGAGAATGGATGCTGTGTAAATGTAAAGGGTTGAAAGATACTTTTCCAGGAAAAAAAAACATCATGAGTGAGAAGGAAAAAGAAAGCAAAATATGGCTGAACCTAGGATAAAGATGGCCGGATATGACTATCCCCCGCTAAAGGGGATTGTACGACTAATGGAGAAGTGCAGTAATTATGTGGACTAATGAAATTGGGAAAGAGGAAACAAGGTATGGCATTGGTTCTTTCTCTACCTTATGAGAGTAAAATCCGAAGCAAAGTGTTTTCAGATTCGGAATTGGAAGAGTTAGACCAGAAGAAGGTCTGGAGGCTCTATTACGTTTTATAGATAAGGTTTATCAAAAGGATGACTTGTTAAGTGTGTATGAAGCATGGTCAGAATTCGACAGATTCCGGAAAAAAGAGTATATCTCTATTAAGGACTATATAATGGAATTTAGCAGATTATACAGAAGGCTGCACAAACACCGCCTGGAATTTCCACAATCTGTGTTGGTTCACAGTCTAGACATCTGTACTAGAGTGTCCAATATGGATAGGTTCCTGGTTTAGACAGGAGTTAAATTTGCAGATAATGATACCTTATTCGATCAGATGATAGAGGCCTTAAAGAAGTTCCTGGGGAAACACTCAATTCCTATGGCTCTCAAGTCACAAATGAGTCAGTCAGCAATAAAGCAGACTATGGAAGATACACTACTGACAGGATGGCGAGATCGTACGGCTACGAACAGGTTACAAGAATATGGAAGGATATCGGGACCCAGAAATTATGAGGACAGAAACTCATTTAAAACTTATAATAGAAGGACGGACATGGAGAATGGAAATAGGAAAATGAACCCCAGCAATGCACGGGGCATGATAAATCGATGTTTTCAGTGTGACTCTCAATACCATTATGCTTTCAACTGTCCAATACGTTATAATAGAGTGTTTGAAGCTACACATGACATGGAAGAGTCAGAAGAGGAAAAAGATAGTGACCAGAAAGAAGGCATTGTCCCCTTAACAAGCAGTTTTACTCCGGTCATGAGGATGTTGGTTGCAGAATCCTTCAATTGTGCTGTATTGGACAGTGGCTGCACATCTACTGTGTGTGGAATTGACTGGTTAAAATGGTACCTGGACCCCTTGAATGCTGAAAATCGTAACAATGTTGAGGAATTTGAAAGTTCCACAAGTTTCAGGTTTGGGGATGATAATACTCTGAAGTCGCTGAAAAGAGTGGTGATCCCCTGTAATATTGCCGGAGTGAATCATTTCATTAGCACGGATGTTGTATCAAGTGAGATACCTTTGCTTCTGAGCAGACCATCGATGAAGAAAGCACACATGAAACTGGATATGTAACAGGATAAAGCAAGTTTTTGGAAAGACGGTGGACTTACAATTTACACAGTCAGGACACTATTGTATTCCATTACTGATCAATCATATTTCAGGTGCAGCTGTTAAGGATGTGTTATTGGCAGCTGGAAATGAAATGAAAATCGCTTATTGTCACAAGTAGGCTTCAAATGAAGTTACTGTGAAAAGCCCCTAGTCGCCACATTCCGGCACCTGTTCAGGGAGGCTGCTATGGGAATTGAACTGTGCTGCTGGCCTGCCTTGGTCTGCTTTAAAAGCCAGTGATTTAGCCCTGTGCTAAACTAGCCCCTATAATAATTGCTTATTGTCACAAGTAGGCTTCAATGAAGTTACCGTGAAAAGTCCCTAGTCGCCACATTCCGGCGTCTGTTCGGGGAGGCCGGTACGGGAATTGAAACGTGCTGCTGGCCTGCCTTGGTCTGCTTTAAAAGCCAGTGATTTAGCCCTGTGCTAAACTAGCCCCTATAATAATTGCTTATTGTCACAAGTAGGCTTCAATGAAGTTACTGTGAAAAGTCCCTAGTCGCCACATTCCGGTGTCTGTTCGGGGAGGCCGGTACAGGAATTGAACCCGCGTTGCTGGCATTTTTCTACATTACAAACCAGCTGTTTAGCCCACTGTGCTAAATCAGCCCCTGGAAATGGGACTTTAGCTGATAAAAAGCTTGTTGTATTAAAACTGCATAGGTAATTTGCACATCTGTCTCCTCGTAGGCTGAAAAATGTATTAAAGGATGCATGGGTAAGGGATGATGACTATACTAAGCTGATAGAACAGGTTAGTGATTGCTGTGAAGTTTGTAGGAAATACAGAAGGGCACCATCACGACCAATAGCAACCCTACCTTTGGCCAGGGATTTTAACGACATTGTGGCCATGGACCTTAAGATCTGGAGTAAAGCTAACAATATATTTATTTTGCATTTTGTAGATTTAGCAACCAGATTTAGTCAATCAACCATTGTACGAAGTAAAGAAAAGAGAGTAATCCTGGATCAGATCGTGGAAAAATGGATAGGGACAGGAATGGGCCCACCGGCAAAATTCCTTACAGACAACGGGGTAGAATTTGCTAATGATGAATTTAGGGATATGTGTGAAAACGTGAATATCACAGTTATGAATACGGCTGCGGAAAGCCCATTTAGTAATGGTGTGTGTGAAAGAAACCATGCAGTAATAGATGACATGCTCCGGAAAATTTTGGCAGATAGACCAAATTGCAAGCTAAATTCAGCCTTAGCATGAGCGGTACATGCAAAGAAATTGTTGCAGATGGTTGAGAGCTATAGTCTCTATCAATTAGTGTTTGGTAGAAATCCTAAAATTCCATCCATTTTGGATGACCAGCCTCCAGTTCGGTAGGGACTACAATTAGCTCTGCCTTTGCTGAGCATTTAAATCATTACATAGCAGTAGAAAAGCTTTTTTGGAAGCAGAAGTCTCTGAAATAATTCGCAGAGCTTTAAGGCATAATGTACGGCCGCCGAATACCGTTTTTCAGCAAGGAGACATAGTATACTATAAGAGAGACAATTTTAATGAATGGAAAGACCCAGGGAAGATCATAGGCACAGATGGAAAAACAATTATTTTGCAACATAGCAATCAGACTGTTAGGGTACATTCATCAAGGATAATGGGTACAGATTACAAATTTTCAAGTTTGGACAGAGCAGACAGACATAATGAGGAACCAGGGTCATCTGGTACGCACGTGTTACAGAACTATGAGGACCAGTTAACTGATATAGACAAAGTTTCTGGAGAGGAACACAATACTTCTTTTTTATAAAATAAACATTTTAATGAGGTATTTTTTTGGTTTGACAATGTTGCTCGATTTAGCCTTAGTTTAATTGCTCTTGTTCTATCACCTTTGCTCTTGAGTCGCCAGGTATCTTTCTAATACCGCCACGTGGTTCAAGTCCGAGTAATGATCAATAATCCAACACACCGCTTAGTAAGAGTTAAATCAACGCACATTTATTATATACAGTAATCAATACTTATACATTAATTCTACTTCAAAGCTACTTCCTACAACTAACAGGCCAATACTTAACTTTGGAAATGGCCCACCAGGTCAGGGAAACAAATGGCCTTTCGTATGAGTTCTGAGCCTACGGGATTCAAAGCTGGTACAGGCCGATAGTCAGGAGTGCCTATCTCGTAGCGAGCATTGGAGTAAGACTTACTGTTTCTTGCGGCTGTTGTAGAGGTCAGCAGAAGGGTCTCGAAGGGTGCGGAGAAGAAGGGTCGATTTGAACTTGGCCCCTATTCTTACAGTCCCCAGGGGCTTCTCGCCTCTGGGGCAGACCTTGTACCTGGTTCCAAGTGATTGGACTTGGTCCCAATCACTTGGTTCGATATTCTCCAATGCTGGAGCGATTCCTTGATCGATGGGCGGTTTCGAGGTGGTCAGTCACCTCTCTTTGTGTCAGCTACTGCTGGCACCGAAAAGTCTGGGTTGGCTTTGTGTGTCTAATGTGTAGCATATTGTTCCTGGGGATTCCAAATTTATATGTAGATGGCTGGTGTGTTGTTATGTTGATGGCTGCAGGTATCGATTCTGTCTGGCCTCCCCAGTGGCGAATACACAGTTTTGCCTGCAGCTGCCTGTTTGAGTCCTGTTGGCTGATTTTCCCAACAGCCTCTTCCGTTTGCCATTTTAAATCGGGGTTTGGCCATTCTAATCGGGAGTTAGCCATTTTAACTGGCTACAACAACAACAAAATAAACAATGTACATGAATCTATAAACATAGTGCAAAAGCCGTCTTCCTCCCTTACAGGTCCCACCTTTATTAACCCCCTACTCTGAACTAAACTACCCCTCCCCCCTTCTGCTGACGATTAACTTTCCGCAAAGAAGTCGACGAACGGTTGCCACCTCCGGGTGAACCCTAACATTTACCCTGTCAAGGCGAACTTGATTTTCTCCAAACAGAGAAAGCTAGCCTTGTCAGATAGCCAGGTCTCCGACTTCGGGGGCATTGAGTCCCTCCAAGCTAATAATATCCGTCTCCGGGCTACCAGGGAAGCAAAGGCCAGAACGTCTGCCTCTTTCTCCTCCTGGATTCCCGGATCTTCCGACACCCCGAAAATCGACACCTCTGGACTCCGTGCCATCCTTGTTTTTAACACCGTGGACGTGACATCTGCAAACCCCTGCCAGAATCCCCTAAGCTTTGGACATGTCCAGAACATGTGGACATGGTTCGCTGGCCCTCCCGCGCACCTTGCACACCTATCTTCTACCCCAAAGAACCTGCTCATCCGGGCCACTCTCATGTGGGCCCGGTGAACGACCTTGAACTGTATCAGGCTGAGCCTGGAACATGTTGTGGACGCGTTGATTCTACTCAATGCGCCCACCCATAGACCATCCTCTGTCTCTCCTCCCAACTCCTCTTCCCACTTGCACTTCAGCTCCTCAGTCTGCGTCTCCTCTAACCCCATAAGTTCCTTGTAAATGTCAGAGACCCTCCCTTCTCCCACCCACCCTCTGGAAACTACCCTGTCCTCTATCCCCCTTGGTGGTAGGAGCAGGTAGGTTGAAACCTGCCTACGTAGGAAGTCCCGCACCTGCAGGTACCTGAATTTGTTTCCCCTCGCCAATCCAAATTTCTCCTCCAGCTCCCTCAAGCTAGGAAAGCTCCCCTCTATAAACATATCCCCCATCCTCTCAATCCCTGCTCTCTGCCATCTCCGAAACCCTCTTCCATCCTTCCCGGGGCAAACCGGTGATTATTACAGATTGGAGACCAAACCGATGCTCCCTCTGCTCCCACACAATACTTCTGATGAATTAGAACAAGCCATTTTTCCGAAAGGACAACTGCCAAAAGTTGGTACAAAAGTGACGTACTTGTCTGAAGGGTCTAGTCAATGGAAGGATGCAACTGTTATTCGTAGAGCAGGGAAGGCCACTGGAAAGTATAAACACTGGTTGAATGTACAGCATACATGGGAGGGTGTCAAGGCAATGGATTGGGAACACGAAGTTCAAAAATGGAGAGCACAGAAACGCAGTGCCAGTTCAGATAGTACATCGGATAGTGAACAGGTTCACAGGAAAAGGTAGAGAACTATTGAAAGGACATCCCACAGCAGAAGACCATAAGACCATAAGACATAGGAGCAGAATTAGGCCACTTGGGCCTAAAGGAAGGGAAAGATCAAGCAGTAGCAGTACAGAACGAGATACCAAGTGGGATAGGGGACGTAGTTTGTCAAGGTCTCGGAGCATGGGTAAGACTATGAATTCTACTAGGAGTCCATAGAACATAGAACAGTACAGCACAGAACAGGCCCTTCGGCCCTCAATGTTGTGCCGAGCATTGTTCGAAACCAAGATCAAGCTAACCCACTCCCTGTCATTCTGGTGTGCTCCATGTGCCAATCCAATAACCGCTTGAAAGTTCCTAAAGTGTCCGACTCCACTATCACACCCTAACCACTCTCTGAGTAAGGAACCTACCTTGGACATCCCTCCTATATCTCCCACCCTGAATCTTATAGTTATGCCCCATTGTAACAGCTACATCCACCCGAGGAAATAGTCTCTGAACGTCCACTCTATCTATCCCCCTCCTTATCTTATAAACCACTATTAAGTCGCCTCTCACCCTCCTCTGCTCCAAAGAGAAAAGCCCTAGCTCCCTCAACCTTTCCTCATAAGACCTATCCTGCAAACCAGGCAGCATCCTGGTAAATCTCCTTTGCACCCTTTCCAATGCTTCCACATCCTTCCTATAATGAGGTGACCAGAACTGCACACAATACGCCAAATGTGGTCTCACTAGGGTCATGTATAGTTGCAGCATAACCCCGCAGCTCTTAAACTCAAGCCCCCTGTTAATAAACGCTAACACACTATCACCTTCTTCACGGCTCTATCCACTTGAGTGGCAATTAGTCATAGTCGGGTTTCACAAAAAGACGCAGTGGTTTCAAAGAGGAAAAAGAGCAATTGCAAAGTTTAATTGGCAACTGAATTGGTTAGGTAGACCGACTAGACCGGACGTTAGTTTTGATGTCTTAGAGTTGAGTACAAAAATGAATGATCTAATGTGGAAGACATAATGGGGGCAAATAAAGCATTGGCCAAACTAAAAATGCAGGAGTGTGTTTTGAGGTTCCTGGTTTTAGGTGATCTGAGGCACTTGAAACTCGTAGTTTAAAAATTTTTTTAGAGTACCCAATTCATTTTTTCCAATTAAAGGGCAATTTTAGCGTGGCCAATCCACCTAGCTTGCACATCCCTTTGGGGATTTATAATCTTTTGGGCAACAATGGTAAATGTTGCCCTCTGGTGTGGGAAACAAAGAAAATAAGGAGAGTGGTCAAAAGCACTTTGGCTGCTGAGACTTTAAGCCTTGTAGAGGCGTTGGATATGGCCTTTTACATATCTCAGATATTGACAGACATTTTGGGATTAAGGGATTTGGGTAACATACCCATTGAGTGTCACATTGACAATAAATCCCTGTGGGAAAATGTGCACTCTACAAAAAGTGTCAATGAGAAAAGGCTAAGGACAGACATCGCAAGTTTGAAGCAGATATTGGACAGAGGGGAGATAGCAAAAATTAAATGGGTCAACAGTAGCTATCAATTATCTGACTGTTTAACGAAAAGCGGGGCTAGTTCACAGAAACTTTTGGAAAGGCTGAGGGACTTGAGGCTGTTTTCGTTAGCGAGAAGAAGGTTAAGAGGTGACTTAATTGAGCATACAAGATGATCAGAGGATTGGATAGGGTGGACAGTGAGAGCCTTTTTCCTTGGGTGGTGATGTCTAGCACGAGGTGACATAGCTTTAAATTGAGGGGAGATAGATATAGGACAGACGTCAGAGGTAGGTTCTTTACTCAGAGTGTAGTAAGGGCGTGGAATGACCTGCCTGCAACAGTAGTGGACTCACCAACACTAAGGGCATTCAAACGGTCATTGGATAGACATATGGCCGATAAGGGAATAGTGTAGATGGGCTTTAGAGTGGTTTCACAGGTCGGAGCAACATCGAGGGCTGAAGGGCGCCTGTTTCTGTGACTGTTTGTTTTGGGGTTTTTCCTTCCAAAAATGAAAAAAAAAGAGGGGGGAAATTGCGTGTGTGTTTTTGAGTTTCTTGTAATTTTGTTTTCACCAAATTATTTTTTTTCTCCAAGGAAGGGGAGACTGTTAAGAAATGGGTTAAGAGAAAATTTCCTTTCCTTATTCACCTTGTCAAGACTGTTCTGAATCTGAAATAGAACCATAGAAAAGTTACAGCACAGAAGGAGGTCATTCAGTTCATCTTGTCCATGCCGACGCAAAGACACCAGGTGCCTTTTCTAATCCCACCTTCCTGCACACGGCCCATAGCCCTGTAGGTTACTGAACTTAAAGTACAGATCCAAGTACTGTTTAAAAGAGTTTAGGGTCTCTGCCTCCACCACCAACTCAGGCAGCAAATTTTAGATAACCACCACCCTCTGCATAAAAAAGTTATTCCTCATGTCCGCTCTAATCCTTCTGCCACTTAGCTGAATCTATGACCCCTGTTTTTGAACTCTCTGCCAAGCAAATCAGGTTCCTCCTGTCTCCTCTATCTCTACCCCTCACAATTTTGTATACCTCAATCATGTCGTCCCTCAGCCTTCTCTGTTCCAAACAACCCCAACCTCTCCTCGTAGCTATTTCATTCAAGTTATCCCTCGCTTTTGGAAACTCCAGTGGAAACAACCCCCAGCTTGTCTAACCTTTTCTTAAAAGACAACCCGTTCATTCCACATATCAACCTTGTGAACCTTCTCTTAACCGCCTCCAACACATTTACATCCTTCCTTAAATTAGGAGACCTCAGAACTGCACATCGTAATCCAGCTGTGGTCTCACCAATGCCGTGAATAACTAAAGCTTTTATGTCCTTACTTTTATGTTCAATTCCGCCCGGAAGAAAGGATAGCATACCATTGGCCTTTTGATTATTTGCTGCACGTTCATAATAACTTTCTGTAACTCATGTACTAGGCAATTTAATATAATATAATATAATACAATATAATAATCTTTATTGTCGCAAGTAGGCTTACAATAACACTGTAATGATGTTACTGTGAAAAGCCCCTAGTCACCACATCCCGGCACCTGTTCGGGTACATGGAGGGAGAATTCAGAATGTCTAAATTACCGAACAGCACGTCTTTCGGGACTTGTGGGAGGAAACTGGAGCACCCGGAGGAAACCCACGCAGACACGGGGAGAACATGCAGACTCCGCACAGACAGTGATCCAAGCCGGGAATCGAACATGGGACCCTGGCGCTGTGAAGCAACATGGCTAACCACTGTGTCACCTTGCTGCCCATTTAGATCCCTGCACCTTGGAATTCTGCAGTCATTCTCTAAGTAATACTGGACATGGGGGAGCACTTAACTAATTTAGTGAACAATTTCACATTTTTCCATATTATACTCCATCTGACAGATTTTAGCCGACTGACTCAACCAATGTATATTCATTTGCAAACTCTTATGGAAAATGAGCATGAGGAATGCCAGTTCAGCAATGAGCCTATTGAATGGTGGAGCAGACTCGAGGGGCCGAACGGCCTACTCCTGTTTCTATTTCTTATGGTCTTGTGTCTTTTTCACAACATATTACCCTAGTTATCATTGTGTTGTCTACAAATTTAGTTACCACGAGCGAAATTCTCCGGAAACGGCGCGATGTACGCCGACTGGCGCCCAAAACGGCGCCAATCAGACGGGCATCGCGCCGCCCCAAAGGTGCGGAATGCTCCGCATCTTTGGGGGCCGAGCCCCAACATTGAGGGGCTAGGCCGACGCCGGAGGAATTTCCGCCCCGCCAGCTGGCGGAAACGGCCTTTGTTGCCCCGCCAGCTGGCGCGGAAATGACATCTCCGGGCGGCGCATGCGCGGGAGCGTCAGTGGCCACTGACAGTTTCCCACGCATGCGCAGTGGAGGGAGTCTCTTCCACCTCCGCCATGGTGGAGACCGTGGCGGAGGCGGAAGGGAAAGAGTGCCCCCATGGCACAGGCCCGCCCGCGGATCGGTGGGCCCCGATCGTGGGCCAGGCCACCGTGGGGGCACCCCCCGGGGCCAGATCGCCCCGCCCCCCCCCCCCCCAGGACCCCGGAGCCCGCCCGCGCCGCCTTGTCCCGCCGGTAAGGTAGGTGATTTAATTTACGCCGGCGGGAGAGGCAATTTATCGGCGGGGCTTCGGCCCATCCGGGCCGGAGAATCGAGCGGGGGGGCCCGCCAACGGGCGCGGCGCGATTCCCGCCCCCGCCGAATATCCGGTGCTCGAGACTTCGGCAACCGGCGGGGGCGGGATTTACACCAGCCCCCGCGATTCTCCGACCCGGCGGGGGGTCGGAGAATGTCGCCCCACATCTTTGTTGCCCTCATCTAAATTGATGTAAATTGTAAAAGGTTGAGGCCAGCAGCACAGACCCCTGCAGGACTCAACTCGTCACATCCTGTCAATCAGCCAAAGACCAATTTGTGCATACTCTCTGTTTTCTGCCAGCCAGACAGACAATCTTCAATCTTTATTGTCACAAGTAGGCTTACATTACCACAGCAATTAAGTTACTGTGAAAAGCCCCTAGTCTTTCCAATTACAGGGCAATTTAGCATGCCCAATCCACCCACTTTGTGTTGTGGGGAAAGACCCACGCAGACACGGGGAGAATGTGCAAACTTCACACGGACAGTAACCCGGGGCCGGGATTGAACATTGGTCCTCGAAGCCGTGAGGCAGCAGTGCTAACCAGTGCGCCACCGTGGCGCCCCATCAACGTGCTTTCTGACAGTCTTCTTTCTTGATGTTGACCACATAAAACGCCGGCCCCAACTGGACCACAACCAGTCCCACTAACCAAGGTGGACCTGAAGCGAAATTATGGACCAAAACCAGGTCTCCCAACCAAAATGACCGTTGATTCTGCTGGGTGACCTGAGGTGCCTTCACCCTCCCTGGCAAATTTGGAAACACAAGATCCAATCATGTTCTCAGGCGACAGCCCATGAGTAGCTCATCAGGTGTGACATCTGTGGTGGAATGGGGGTTGACTTGTACAACAAAAGAATTACCCAACCGCTGGCAAAGTGGTTTATCAGACTGCTTTCTCCTTTCATTCTTGGAGGTCTGAATGGCCCTTTCAGCCAATCCTTTAGACACTAGGTGGTACGGGACCACCCTCATTATCGTATGCCATTTGCTCATGTAAACACCTGGAAATCATCACCAGAAAAAAGGGTGCTATTGCCCAACACAATCATAGAATCATCGAATTGCTACAGTGCAGAAGGAGGCCGCTCGGCCCATCGAGTCTGCACCGACTCTCTGAAAGAGCACCCGAACCTTGGTCCACTCCCCCACCCTATCCCCGTGACCCCACCTAACCTTTTGCACACTAAGTGGCAATTTAGCATGACCAATGCACCTAACCTGAACAACTTTGGACTGTGGGAGGAAACCGGAGCATCCGAAGGAAACCCATGCAGTCACAGGGACAACATGCAAACTCCATACAGACAGTCGCCCAAGGCCGGAATTGAAGGCGGATCCCTGGTGCTGTGAGGCAACAATGCTAACCAGTGTGCCACTGTGCCACCCGATGGATTCGAAAAACCCATGAATGACACTCAGTGCAAGGCATCCAATATAGTTGCCGAGGTCATTGTCCCCACCTCTTGAACCGATAACCACTTAGAGTGGGCATCTACCAGGACTAAAAACATCTTGCCCAAAAAAGGCATTGTCAACTTGGACCCGGATCCAAGGGCAACCTAGCCATTCCCAAGGGTGAAGGGTGGTGGATGGAGACAAGGACAGCTGCGTTTGGCAAGGGTGGCAGTTTTGCACCAATATACTTATGCCTGGCCACCAGACGTAGCTGCGTGCCAGCATCTTCATCTTTCTCTGCCCTAGATAGGCTCTATGTAGCTCTTGAAGGAGGGTTCCCCTGACTGGAGACGGACCATCTAATCGTGATCCCCACAGGATCACACCATTCTCACAGGTCAACTCGTCCTGAAGAGTGAAGTAGGGCGTCAGTTGTTCATATTTCCCGTAGTGCCACCCAGTCTGTATCATTCTTTTCACCTTTGAAAGTATGGGGTCTCTCTGGGTCTAATTTGGGATATGTCCGGCAGTCACTGCAGAGTGTTCAGGAAGTTTAATGCCAGTATAATCTCCTGGGGTACTGGTGGCGGCAGAATGCTCTTTGGCAGAGGGAAATTACTCAATACATCCACATTGACAATTTGGATGCTGGGTCGGTGCTGGAAAGGCCACCAGCAGCAAGGCCCAAAGTTGCACCCTCACTGAGGCTATGGACGGTATGGGCATGTCTTCCCTTAAAAGACCGAGTAATGGTTTATGGCTGGTCACTGTATCAAATCGCTGTCCATACACATATTGATGGAATTTCTTCACACTGTTTCTGATTGCTAAGTCGATCTGGGAAAAGCTCTGTTCCACTTCTGAAAGGGCCGTCGAGGCAATGGCGAGAGGATACTCAGAACCATCTCCCATTTTGTGGGATAAAACTCCCCTATACTGTAAGGGGACGTATCATAATCAGTTTCTCTGGATTAAAATGCTCTCAGAGGTTTGAGGACTGCAAGGCTTGCTTCACAACTCAAAAGGCTTCCTCTTGGGGCTCCCTCCATTGCCATCGCTGATGCTCCTTTAGTAGCTGGTGTAATGGTGCCAATGTAGCGACTAAATTCGAAATGAACCTTCCATAATAATTTACTATACCGAGGAAAGATTTGAGCTCACTGATTGTTTTGAGTGCAGGGACTTCATGTATAATCTTGACCCTTTTCTTCCAGGGGATGCATGCCTGTTGCATCAATGCGAAACCCTAAGTACCTCACTTCTGAGCCTGGAAAGTACACTTTTTGCGCTAGAGGCAGACCCCTGCATCCCAGAATCTCTTTAATATTTCCTCCAGGCTGGACATGAGTTCTTGAGAGGTAGTGACAGTGACTAACAAGTCATCAAGGTAGACCATCACCGTGGGAATTTCCTGGAGAAGATTTTCTGTTGTATGCTGGAAAATAGTGCAGGCTGAAGTGATGCTGAATGGATTGAGGTGAACGAGATGCTTCATAATCTGAGGACAAATTGTCACTGAATGTGCTGGGCATTGCTGGTGCTACGAATAGATACTGGGTCAGTAAGGATGGAAGTTGACACTGGAGCAGCAGTCTCATTGGTGCCAGTGACTGTCTATGAGGAAAAAAATCTGAGACATTCCCATGAAACATTCAAGAAGACATACACTGGTGAAGTGGTGCCAATGAAGGACCACATTGATGTCGTTGTACAACTGAACAGACAGATGGCAGATTTATCCTTATATATAGTAAAGGGCAATTATCCGGCATTGATGGGTCAAACATGGTAATAACATATTTGACTAAATTGGGCCAAAGTCAACCTGAAGACTAATACATAATCAGACCTTACAAAAATTCTCAAGAAACACAACAGCGTGTTTGATGGCAAGTTGGGAAGTATGAAAGATATCACTGTTAAATTGAAGATTAAAGAAGGGAACCAAGTGAAATGTGTGAAGGCAAGATTGGTACCCTATACTATCAGGCCAAAAGTAGAGGTTGGCTGGAACAACTGATGAAGCCAGGAGTCTTGGAACCTGTCAACATTAGTGAATGGGCTACACCAATCGTACCAGTTATTAAGAAGGACAGATCCATACCGATTTGCGGAGACTTCAAGGTCACTCTAAATCCAGTATTGTGTGTGGAACAATACCCTCTACCACATATCGATGATCTGTTCACAGGAATGGCAGGAGGCTAACATTTTAGTAAGGTCGATCTAAGCCAGGCATATCTACAAATGCATGTTGACCAGAAGTCTCAAGCACTTCTGACAATTGTGACATATAAAGGTTTGTTTTGGTACCAAAGATTACCGTTTGGTATAACATCAGCTCCGGCTTTGTTCCAAAGAGTAAAAGACCAAATCCTAAGTGGGCTGTGTGAAGTCCGATGTTATCTGGATGACGTTCTGGTTATTGGTAAAGACGGAAAAAAACATCTTCGGAATCTAGATGTCACTCTTCAAAGATTGGAGGATCACAGATTGAGAGTCTGCAGAAACAAGTGCAAATTCTTCGAGTTTTCAGTTGAGTATTTGGAACAAGTGATAGACACCACCCTTTGAAGGTCAAGGCTATTATTGAAGTTCCCCACCTCAGAATGTTTACTACACATTCGCGCAAGCCAAGGAGGCATTGCTCCAATCTGGATCCATAGAATCCTGACAGTGTGGAAGGGAAGGAAGCCATTCGGCCCATCAAGTCTGCACTGACCCTCCACAAGAGCACCCTACCTAAGCCCACTCCCCTGTCCATATCCGTAACCCCACTTAACCTTTGGACACTAAGGGCAATTTAGCACGGCCAATCCAACTAACCTGTACATTTTTGGACTGTGGGAGGAAACCGGAACACCCGGAGGAAACCCACGCAGACATGTGGAGAACGTGCAAATTCCACACAGTCAGTTGGAATTGAACTCGGGTCTCTGGTGCTGTGAGGCAGCAGTGCTAACCACTGTGCCAGTGTGCTGGACACATTTTGATCCAAACCTACCTCGACAGCTCGCATTTGACACATCTCCCTATGCTGTTGGGGCAGTGGTACCCCACTTCATGCCATCGGGTGAAGAGAAATCCATTGTTCTTGCATACAGAACATTGAGCAATGCTGAAAGTACATATGCACAAATTGAAAGAAAAGCCTTTGGAATTATCTTTGGTGTAAAGAGATTCGACCAAATATTATATGGACGGAAATTTACAAAATTGACGGACCATCATCCATTAATGACAATTTTTGGGCCACATACAGGAATACCGTCATTAGCAACAAGCAGCATGCAGAGAATGGCATTGTTTTTGTCTACAAAACCTTCTACTTTGAACAGATAGACACTACCACCTGTCACTTCAGGACAAGCAAGGAAGTATACTCAGAGTGATCCGATACTCTCCGAAGTGATGGAGATGGTGCGAAGAGGCAAGACCTCAGAACCCAAACCTGACCTGGAACCATACTCCACTAGAAGATTGGAGTTATCTGTCAAATCAGGATGTTTTCTTTGGAGGCTCAGAGTAATCATTCCGCCACTGTTGAGAAGACGAATGTTAAACAAATTACATGAGGGCCATTGTGGAACTGGAAGAATGAAAGAGATAGCGAGGAGCTATTTCTGGTGGCCTGGATTGGACGCAGAGGGAAATGCTGGAACATATTCTTCATGCACGAAGGTGCAAAACCTGCCACCGTTAGTGCCACTGCATCCTTGAAATGGCCGGAAGAGGTTTGGTAACAGGTGCACGTCGACTACGCAGGATCTTTTGAGGGACACATGTTCCTAGTCACAGTCGATACTCATTGAAAGTGGCCCGAAGTCGCCATAATGAAGCCAAGTTAATCAGAAAAGGCAATCGAGAGGTTAGTATAAGTCTTTCGTAGATTTGGATTTCCTGAGCAAGTAGTGAGTGATAACGGACCACAGTTTGTCTCCCAAGAATACGATCCCCAACGGACTAGCAGAACATTTCTTGCAAACGATGGAGCACACATAATAATAATCTTTATCAGTGTCACAAGTAGGGTTACATTAACACTGCAATGAAGTTACTGTGAAAGTCCCACAGTCGCCACACTCTGGCACCTATTTGGGTACATTCCGAGGGAGAATTCAGAATGTCCAATTCACCTAATAAGCACGTCCTTCGGGACTTGTGGGAGGAAACCAACACAGGCACGGGGTGAACATGCAGACTCCGCACAGACAGTGGCCCAAGACTGGAATCGAACCTGGAACCTTGGCACTGTGAAGCTATAGTGCTAACCACTGTGCTACCATGTCGCCATTAAGGGAGTAAGGTTCATTAACCAAACGTCTAAATCAAATCCTACTCATGTGTAGGAATACTGCTCATTCAACAACGAACATTTCTCCGTCATTACTGATGATGAAGCAACAATTACGTTCGGCATTCACTTATTGAACTCTCCAAAGGTGAAATAAATCATTGAAAAGAAACAACAAAGTCAGATCGAACAGCGGGAAAACAAAACAAAATATCAGGGGCTGGATTCACCGTTTTTCAGGCTAAGTGCAGATGCCGGCATGGGAACTGTGGCGTTTTACGATGCCAAAATCGGTGCAGAACCCTTACTGATCTTGCGACCGGTAAAGGGCTAGCAGCTGCGCCAAGTAAAACTCCCGGTTCCCACGATATCAAAAGCTGGAGAATTGCCGGGTCCGTGGTTGCGCATGCGCACGGCGCCGACCTGCAGCGGTCGCACCGTAAAACATGGCACCGGCCGTGTGCGGACCCGACCTGCCAAATAGTGCCCCCCGGGCCACACCCTGGCCACCCCCCACCAGTCCCCCCAGCCCGTGCAGAAGCCCCCTGGCCATCAGCATGGCTCCCGGCCGACTGTGGCAGCGCTGGACAGAGTCCCCAGCTGCCATGTCGGGTTCCTGACTGCTGAGGACACACGTTCCCCTGCGCGGTCGGGAAATCTGCCCATCAGGGGTGCAGCATCGTGGAAGGCCTTCAGGTGATGCACCAATTGCGTTCCAACGGCGCGCGATGCGATGACGCCATTTTGGAGAGGGCGGAGGATAGAAAACAGGCGGCAAACTGCCGCCGTCCCCGGTTTGGGCATCGGAATGGATTCTCTGCCCGATCCATGGGCAGCACGGTAGCACAGTGGCTAGTACTGTGTCTTCACAGCGCTAGGGTCCCAGGTTCGATTCCCTGCTGGGTCACTGTCTGTGCTGAGTCAGCACGTTCCCCCCGTGTCTGTGTGGGTTTCCTCTGGTGCTCTGGTTTCCTCCCACAGTCCAAAGACGTGCAGGTTAGGTGGATTGACCATGCTAAATTACCCTTAGTGTCCAAAAAGGTTAGGAGGGGTTAGTGGGTTAAGGGGGTAGGGTGGAAGTGAGGACTTAAGTGGTCGGTGCAGACTCGATGGGTCGAATGGCCTCCTTCTGCACTGTATGTTCTATGATTGAGGATTAAGATATCGGCATCGGGGAACGGTGAATCCCACCCCAAGGTGGGATCTTGTCCACCAAGGACATGATGTTCTGTCTCCGTAACTACTCTACAGAAATGAAATGGATTCCTGCTGTGATCATCACTCAGACAGGACCTGTCTCATCTCCCATCCAGACCTGGGAAGGTGTCATCTGGAGGAGACATGTGGACCAACTGTTGGTGGGAGAACAATCCATCAGAGATAGAACCTGCAGTTAATCCAAATTCAACTGTACAAGTTTGTAACCTGAATCTTCATGAAACCCACACACTGACAGAACCGGCTGTGGAAAACAATACCTCAGTTTCAGACCAAGCACAGTGTCAACCTCTAGTGACAACATCGACACCGGTCAAAACAACCACTGACGACATTCATACAAAGTTGGAAACGCCAGAGGCTATAATGAGTGCTAAGAAGCAGGAGTCTGAGGTTTGCCGACAACCATTCAGAGAACAACCCCAAACTGTCTGACTTATTGATTATTGTTGTTTGATTATTGTTCGTGTTACACTTGTTTAAATTTGTTGGGAATGTTCGATTGAAGGGAGAAGAAATGTGATGTATTTATACTGATTTCTGAAAAGCAGCATTGAAGCTGCACTGAGCATTGGATAATGACATATTCAAGGCAGCATACGCCATCGGAAGTGAAGTCACTGATCACTGGCGCGGTTAATTGTGCAGAGTGAAGAAACTGCTTGTGCTGATACACCTCATTAATAATGCTCCTTTAGTTTGTCAGCCTCCGTGCCTCCTAGCACCAATTCTGCAGGCACAGAACCAACCTTTGTCCTTTTTTCATTTCAGAGATCCATGAACTGCTATGGAGGAAGAACAGAAGGAGAGTGATGATGAAGATACGCCATCACTCCATTTCACAATCACAGCCACCTAAATAGATACTGACATGACATGCACTTCAGAAGACAGGATAGAGCTGGGGTCTGCATGTGCTGAGACACTAGACCCAATGGGTACATCCTCACCTCCAGGTTCCTATCCAAACCACACATCATCCTGACTCGGAAATATAGCGCCGTTCCTTCACTGAGTCAAAATCCTGGAACTCTCTCCGTAACAGCACAGTGGGTGTATCTGCACCACATGGACTGCTGCAGTTCAAGAAGGCAGCTCACCACCACTCTGTCAAGGGCAATTAGGGATGGGCAACAAATGCTGCCCCAGCCAGCGACACCCACATCCCATGAAGAAATGCAAAAAACAATCCTTGCAAACCCTTGTCCTTGCTTCACCTGCTTCTCTATTGCAAGAGGGCATCAAATGAAATTATCTCACTTTGCCTAAAGGACCTCAGTATCTTATGAACTAGGGGACTTCAAATTATGAAATGATTGATTGATTGATTGGTTTGATTTATCGTCATATGTACAGTGAAAAGTATTGTTCTGCGTACAGTCCAGGCAGATTGTGCCATACATGAAAAGCATAGGACATATGATAAATACACAATGTAAATACATAGACATGGATTGAAGCATTCGGAGTGCAGTGCTACTCAATAGAGAAGATGTGTGGAGAGATCAGTTCAGTCCATAAGAGGGTCATTCAGGAGTCTGGTAACAGTGGGTCTCTCCAGCAACAACCGAGAATGATGAACACATAAGGCCACAATCACCTTCTCAGCCACCGCCAATACAGCCCTAATCTTGTTCTGAAGTTAGAATTGGGGGTTACAGTAGCTAGCAGTGATAAACTCCTTCGTGAAGTGAGTCTCAGGTAAGAAAATTACTCACATAACAACCGGACAGATATTACGAACGTTAGGATTACATATGATTTACTGGACTGAAACGGGTCATTCAGCCTAACTAGTGTGTTATAACCTGCCTACTGACGATTGGCTGGGGACTAATGACTATCCCACAATCCTATGGGAGTATGAACTTCCCCAATGAGGGGGGCGGAGAAACTCCTACTATAAATAAGCTGGCCAGTCCAGGAACCAGGAGGAAGGAGAAGGTAGCAAGGGAAGTTACTGCTACTGCTATGTATATATTGTTATAGTAAATAAACTTTATTATTTTGTATCCTTAAAACTCGTGCTGGATTCTTCGGGGCCCTTACAAAACTGGCGACGAAGGTAAAAGTGAATAGCTGTCTACACTGCTGAAGCCACCTTCCTGGATTTTTGTTGGATACAGGTTGGAAGTTGTTTTCTATTATACCATGCCTCTGTACGGACGTTTGGATGTTTTTGATGCTGCGCTGGAAAGCTGGAACCAGTACACGCAACGGATGCGTTACTATTTCCGGGCAAACAATATCACTGAAAACGAGCGCCAGGTGGTCATATTGCTCACCGCCTGCGGGCCTCGTACGTTTGGGGTGATTAGGAGCCTTACGTACCCAGCTGCGCCGGACACCAAAACGTTTGACGAACTTGTGAATATAGTGGGGCTTTAACTTTAACCCAACCCCGTCCACGATAGTCCAGCGTTACCGGTTTAATACCGCTGAGAGGACCCCTGGAGAATCCCTTGCCGATTTTTTATCCAGGCTACGCGGGATTGCGGAATACTGTGACTATGGTGAGACCTTGTCAGAAATGTTACGCGACCATTTGGTTTGCGGTATTAACAATGCGGCCACCCAGAGAAAGTTGTTAGCGGAGCCAACATTGACTTTTCAACAGGCAATACAAATAGTCTTGTCCCGAGAGAGCGCAGAGCGAGGAGTACAGGAGCTACAGGGAATGGAAGTGCATGCCTTGGGGCGAAACCCTTTCCGCCCAAAAACGTCCCCCCGCACTCCCGCGGTACCTTGGGCGAGACAACGACCAGACTGACGCCAGTGGCCATCGGACATTCCTCCCCGAAGGGAGCCTTCTCCAGAGCCAATGGATGAGGAGCCATGTCCGTGTCAGACTTGTAGGCGCCGACCCCGTCGCGGACGGTGGTCCTGGGGACGCCAGAGGCGCCGTCGTTCCGACCGAAACTGGGACCAGCCCAGGGGCCGTAACTGGGACCAGCCCAGAGGCCGTACCTTCCATGTGGATGAACCTGCGGCGACCACTCCTGAGGACGTGGAGACGGAGGACGACTGCCTGCAGCTGCATTGTGTGGCAGCTCCCCGTGTGGCCCCCATTAAGGTGACAGTACGGGTCAATGGCCACCCGCTGGAGATGGAGTTGGATACTGGCGCAGCGGTCTCCGTGATCGCCCAGAGGACATTTGACCGCATCAAGCAGGGTATACAGACCCTTACACTAACTGACTCTCAGGCCAGGTTGGCCACCTACACGGGGGAACCACTGGACATTGCAGGAACTACAATGACCCCTGTTGTCTATGGACGCCAGGAGGGGCGTTTCCCACTTATCGTAGTGCGTGGCCATGGGCCCAGCCTGTTGGGTCGGGACTGGTTGCGCCATTTGCGGTTGCAATGGCAGCACATCCTCCAAACAGTTTCTGGAGGGTTGACTGAGGTGCTAGGACGATACCCAGAGGTATTCCAGCCTGGTCTGGGGAAAATAAAAGGGGCCGTAGCCCGTATCCAAGTTGAACCAGGAGCCACACCGCGCTATTTCCGGGCGCGCCCAGTGCCTTATGCTTTGCTCGAGAAGGTAGAAGGGGAGCTCACTCGTTTGGAGAGTTTGGGTATTATCAGGCCCGTCCGTTTTGCTGACTGGGCAGCACCAATTGTGCCAGTAATGAAGCCAGATGCCACAGTTCGCTTGTGTGGCGACTATAAACTTACAGTGAATACAGTTTCCCGACTCGACCGATACCCAATGCCTCGCATAGAGGATCTCTACGCGAAACTTGCAGGCGGACTCTCATTCACAAAATTAGATATGAGTCACGCCTACCTGCAGTTGGAGCTGGACCCTGCCTCCCGACCATATGTAACAATTAACACACACCGGGGCCTGTATGAATATACACGGTTGCCCTTTGGAGTATCCTCTGCCTGCGCAATTTTTCAACGTGTTATGGAGGGCATTTTGAGAGGTTTACCACGTGTGGCTGTCTACCTAGATGACGTGTTGATTACAGGGACGTCGGAGCAAGAGCATTTGGAAAATCTGGAGGCTGTCCTTAAACGCCTTTCGGAGGCTGGAGTCCGTTTAGGTCACACAAAGTGCGTATTTCAAAAAGAAGTAGTCTACCTAGGTTATCGGGTGGACCGCGAGGGTCTGCACCCCATCGCAGAGAAGGTGCGTGCAATTCAACATGCCCCCACCCCGACTGACACTTCGCATCTTCGTTCTTTTCTCGGTCTCGTAAACTATTACGGGAAGTTCCTCCCCAATCTGGCAACTACGCTGGCCCCCTTACACCTGCTGCTAAAGAAAAATCACACCTGGGTTTGGGGTCAGCCGCAAGAAACTGCTTTCCGGCGGGTAAAGCAACAATTGTCGTCGTCTGGGTTACTAACCCACTATGATCCGGGAAAGCCTTTGCTCGTCACATGTGATGCATCCCCGTATGGTATTGGGGCTGTCCTGTCCCACAAGATGGAGAACGGGGCCGAGCGACCGATAGCTTTCGCCTCCCGCACATTGACTGCAGCGGAGAAGAAGTACGCGCAGATCGAGAAGGAGGGCCTGGCAGTGGTTTTCGTGGTGAAACGCTTTCACCAGTATGTGTACGGCCGCCATTTCACTATCGTGACTGATCATAAGCCCCTGCTGGGACTCTTCAGAGAGGATAAGCCGATACCGCCCATTGCTTCCGCACAGATCCAGCGCTGGGCTTTGTTGCTTGCTGCATATGAGTATTCTCTGGAGCACAAACCAGGTACGCAGATAGCAAATGCCGACGCACTGAGCCGATTGCCTTTATCGACCGGCCCCATGTCGACCCCCACGACTGGTGAGGTGGTCGCAACCCTAAATTTTATGGACACCTTGCCTGTCACGGCATCACAGATCCGTGAGTGGACCCAGACGGAGCCAGTCCTGTCAAAGGTTCGGCACATAGTCCTGAATGGTGGGCAGCATAGACAGTTCCCAGGCGAGTTACGGGCATTTTCCTCCAAGCTGTCAGAGTTCAGCGTGGAAGACGGCATCCTCTTGTGGGGGACGCGTGTGGTTGTCCCGGAAAAAGGCCAGGAGCTGATATTATCAGACTTGCACAATGGGCATCCGGGCGTGACCAAGATGAAAATGTTGGCCCGGAGTTATGTCTGGTGGCCAGGCCTCGACACCGACATTGAGAAGGTGGCCCAAAACTGCTCCATTTGCCAGGAGCATCAGAAGCTTCCGCCGGCTGCGCCCCTACATCACTGGGAATGGCCAGGGCGGCCTTGGGCACGCTTACATGCAGATTTCGCAGGCCCTTTTCAGGGATCCATGTTCCTTCTACTAATTGACGCCCAGTCCAAATGGCTGGAGGTGCATAAGATGCAGGGGACAACGTCCTGCGCAACAATTGAAAAAATGCGTTTATCATTTAGCACGCATGGCCTCCCCGAGGTGCTGGTCATGGATAATGGCACTCCATTCACGAGTGAGGAGTTTGCTAGGTTTACAAAGATGAACAGCATCCGCCATATCCGCACTGCCCCTTACCACCCGGCTTCAAATGGGTTGGCAGAGCGTGCAGTGCAAACATTCAAAAGAGGCCTAAAGAAGCAGTCTTCCGGATCAATGGACACGAGACTGGCTCGGTTTTTGTTTACGTACAGGACCACCCCCCATACAGTGACTGGGGTAGCTCCCGCAGAACTCCTAATGGGCCGGAGACTTCGCACCCGCCTTAGTATGGTCTTCCCGGACATTGGCGCAAAAGTACGCCGCACACAAGAACGGCAGGGACCGGGATTGTCTCAGCATCGTCCGATTCGGCAGTTTGCGCCCGGTGACCCAGTATTCGTGCGGAATTTTGCTGGTGGTGCCCAATGGGTTCCTGGGGTAATCTTTCGCCAAACGGGCCCTATATCGTACCAAGTGCAAGCCCAGGGTCGTCTCCAGCGAAAACATGTAGACCACGTCCGGTCCAGAAGATCATCCCCGCAAAAGATTCCCCGCCCCCGGAGCTCAGTTCTTCAGCGGCAAAGACCAGAAACAAGGGAAGGTAGTCCTCCAAATCTTCCACTGGTGCCTCACTCAAAGCCTGCGCAGGTCATGATGGGACCGAATGCGGACAGAGACGCTGACATGACGGAGGCAGCAGACTCTGACTCCGAGATGGAGACACAGGATGAATCAGAGGGGGAATCCTCGGGTCCACAGGCCGTGGATGTACAACCGCGCCGTTCATCACGGAAGCGCCGGTCTCCGTCTCGTTATACGCCGCCTGATCCAGCGCCGCGTGCAAATGGCGTCCGGCCTGCGGCCAAACGAGTTCGACGCCTTCCTTCGCCAGGGCCTACGGTGGATTCCTTGGACTTTGGGGGGGAGGGATGTTATAACCTGCCTACTGACGATTGGCTGGGGACTAATGACTATCCCACAATCCTATGGGAGTATGAACTTCCCCAATGAGGGGGGCGGAGAAACTCCTACTATAAATAAGCTGGCCAGTCCAGGAACCAGGAGGAAGGAGAAGGTAGCAAGGGAAGTTACTGCTACTGCTATGTATATATTGTTATAATAAATAAACTTTATTATTTTGTATCCTTAAAACTCGTGCTGGATTCTTCGGGGCCCTTACAAAATAGTGCATGTTGATTTTCGACACACTATTGCAGGGGTTTTCAAACTCAGGGTTGCGACCCGCAGGTGGGTCGCGGGTGGGTGTCGGGAGGGTTGTGGAGCAATCAGTTGTGTCGTTCCCGATCGCGGGAAGAAGTTCCCAACTGCATTCCCCGATTGGTTGCGGTGTTTGGCTGTGTGCTGGTCACCGCACGCAGATTGTTGGGGGGGGGGTGCGGGGAGGTTGGGCTGACGGGTATCCACATGGATGCGATGCTAACAGTGGTGACCCAGCTTGGAGCTCCGCTCTGGTGCTCGTCCTTTGAGCGCTGCTCAGCTCGTCCCCCGCAACCGATCGGCAGTATGCAGCCTGTGGATACTTGGTCAATCCGTTCAACGGCCAGCACAAAGTCCGTTTGAACTCCCACGACGGTAAGTACTGGTCAGGAAGTGGCCTGGGGTGGGTACAGTGAGAGGAAGCCAGGCCAGGCTTCTCAGAATACTGATTAACCAAGGCGAGTCAATAGGGCTGACATATGTGAACATTGGAAAAAACCTACAGTCTGCTGTGTGCTCTGTTTCACGGAGACATGGCTCACTCCTGCTTCACCGGACTGTGCCCTACAACCAGAGGGCTTCTCAATCCACCGAATGGACCATATGGTGGCCTCAGGCAAGGCTAGGGGAGATGGGGTCTGCCTCCTGGTGCCTAGATGTAGCAACACTGGCGCGTTTTTGCTCCCCGGACCTAGAATACCTGGCGCTAAAATGCCGCTCCTACTACCTTCCGCGGGAGTTCAGCTCCGTTATCCTGACGGCAGTTTACATCTCACCCCATGCGAACGTGAAAATTGCACTGGACGAAATATTCACCACCACAAATAGCCTTGAAACGAAAAATCCCGAGGCCTTGTTCATTGTAGCTGGGGACTTCAATCAGGCCAAGCTCAAGAGCGTACTACCAAATTACCACCAACACGTCACCTGTTCCACCAGAGGCCCAAACATCCTGGACCACTGCTACACAAATATCAAACATGCCTACCGCTCTATCGCCCGCCCACACTTTGGCAAATCTGACCACAAGGCTGTGCTCCTGCTCCCGGCCAAAAGCAAAAACTGAAGCGGGAGAATCCGTCAAAGAAAGTCGTGCATTGTTGGTCTGAGGAATCGGATGATCTCCTTCGGGACTGCTTAGAGTCAGTGGACTGGTCAGTATTTAAAGACTCTGCGACCAGCCTGAACGGGAACGCCACGACAGTAACTGACTTCATTAGTAAGTGTGCAGAAGACTGTGTGCCACAGAAGCAAATCTGCGTGTTTCCCAACCGGAAACCCTGGATGAACAGGGATATCCACTGCTTGCTGAAGTCTAGGTCTGAGCCTTTCAAGTTAGGCAACCCTGACCTATACAAGAAAGCCAGATATGATCTAAGGAGATCCATCAAAGATGCCAAAAGACAGTACCGGATCAAGCTCGAGTCCCAGGCTAGCCACACGGACCCCCGCCGACTATGGCAAGGTCTGCAAGACATAACGGGCTACAAGATGAAGGCATGTAAAATCACCGGCTCCAATGCACCCCTCCCCGATGAGCTCAACGCATTCTTGAACAAGAGGTCAGCGAAAGCAAGCCCTCCACCCCAGAAGCCTCGGATGAACTTGTATCTGAGATCACCATTGCAGACATCAGAGCAGCCTTCTCGAAGGTCAACCCTCAGAAAACCACTGGCCCGGATGGGGTACCCGGACGGGCACTCAGGTCTTGCGCGGATCAGCTGGCAGGGGTATTCGCAGACATCTTCAACCTCTCTTTACAACAATCTGAGGTCCCTATCTGCTTCAGGAAGACGACCATCATCCCTGTATCAAAAAAAAGCCAGGCAGCGTCCAGCCACTATCGTCCAGTGGCTCTGACATCCATCATCATGAAGTGCTTTGAAAGGTTGGTCATGGCACGAATCAGCTCCAGCCTCCGGGATTGCCTTGATCCATTACAGTTTGCCTACCGCTGCAACGGGTCCACAGCAGACGCCCTCTCTATGGCCCTGCACTCTACCCTGGAACACCTAGATAACAAAGACACCTATGTCAGACTCCTATTTATCGACTACAGCTCAACCTTCAACACCATCATTCCTACGAAACTCATCTCCAAACTCCGTGGCCTTGGCCTCGGCTCCTCCCTCTGCGACTGGATCCTGAACTTTCTAACCCACAGGCCACAATCAGTAAGGATAGGCAACAACACCTCCTCCACGATCATCCTCAACACTGGTGCCCCACAAGGCTCTGTCCTCAGCCCCCCTACTATACTCCTTATACACCTATGACTGTGTGACAAATTCCCCTCCAACTCGATTTTCAAATTTGCTGATGACACCACCGTAGTGGGTCGGATTTCAAACAATGATGAGACAGAGTACAGGAATGAGATAGAGAATCTGGTGAACTGGTGTGACGACAATCTCTCCCTCAATGTCAACAAAACAAAGGAGATTGTCATCGACTTCAGGAAGCGTAGTGGAGAACATGCCCCTGTCAACATCAACGGGAACGAAGTAAAAAGGGTTGAGAGCTTCAAGTTTTTAGGTGTACAGATCATCAACAGCCTGTCTGGTCCCCCCATACCGACACTATAGTTAAGAAAGCCCACCAGCGACTCTACTTTCTCAGAAGACGAAGGAAATTTGGCATGTCACCTACGACTTTCACCAACTTCTACAGATGCACCATAGAAAGCATTCTTTCTGGTTGTATCACAGCCTGGTATGGATCCTGCTCTGCCCAAGACCGCAGGAAATTACAAAAGATCGTGAGTGTAGCCCAGTCCATCACGCAAACCAGCCTCCCATCCATTGACTCTGTCTCCAATTCCGCTGCCTCGGAAAGGCAGCCAGCATAATTAAGGACCCCACGCACCCTGGACATACTCTCTTCCACCTTCTTCCGTCAGGGAAAAGATACCAAAGTTTGCGGTCACGTACAACCGAGTCAAGAACAGCTTCTTACCGACTGCCATAAGACCATAAGACATAGGAGCGGAAGTAAGGCCATTCGGCCCATCGAGTCCACTCCACCATTCAATCATGGCTGATTTCAACTCCATTTACCCGCTCTCTCTCCATAGCCCTTAATTCCTCGAGAAATCAAGAATTTATCAACTTCTGTCTTAAAGACACTCAACGTCCCGGCCTCCACCGCCCTCTGTGGCAATGAATTCCACAGACCCACCACTCTCTGGCTGAAGAAATTTCTCCTCATCTCTGTTCTAAAGTGACTTCCTTTTATTCTAAGGCTGCGCCCCTGGGTCCTAGTCTCCCCTGCTAATGGAAACACCTTCCCTACGTCCACCATCTAAGCCATTCATTATCTTGTAAGTTTCTATTAGATCGCCCCTCAACCTCCTAAACTCCAATGAATATAATCCCAGGATCCTCAGATGTTCATCGTATGTTAGGCCTACCATTC
The DNA here is from genome assembly GCF_047496885.1 of Scyliorhinus torazame. Classification (NCBI taxonomy): domain Eukaryota; kingdom Metazoa; phylum Chordata; class Chondrichthyes; order Carcharhiniformes; family Scyliorhinidae; genus Scyliorhinus; species Scyliorhinus torazame. Next base: position 81,052,588 of record NC_092723.1, on the reverse strand, counting down.
CTGGGACTGCCATCAGACTTTTGAATGGACCTACCTCATATTAAGTTGATCTTTTCTGCAGTCTCTCCTTCCTTCCCTATGTACGGTATGCATTATTTGTACAGCATGCAAGAAACAATACTTTTCACTGTATACTAATACATGTGACAATAATAAATCAAAATCAAAAAAATCAAAATCAGTCATCACTTTGCGTCGACACTCTTTGGAAACCAGGAAGTCAGAGCTTTTGGTGAGAATCTAGCAGGAGGTGACTTGGATGTTTGGATATTTCAAACAAAGTTTGTGTCTAAATGTAAGGCTGCACGTGTTCAACTGAAGTTACTTTACTTTTTAGCAGTAAAAGGTCATAAATTTGGAAAAATTAGGTATTAGAAATAAAGTTTCAAAGTAAAAAAACGAATGCTGGCCACGACCGGTCTGTAAATATGAAAGCTGAGTCTTTCCGCCAGAGGCAGCGGCAGAGAGACGATTACACATCCCACACATCAATGCTTTGGGTTCAACATCATCGAGGTGAGATTACTCCATTTTGTAGCTGCCAGTAAGCAAGCAACAGGACTGTGTGAAGAACTGAAGATGGGTCATTTTGTAATAGGGTAGAGAGGGCCAGAGATACAAATTGAATAGGATCTCACAATTAAATCTGAGAGCTTCTCAGGAGAGTCCACGGTAGACAAGGCAGTGCTGGTGTGAGCTGTATCCTGAGCTCCACGGCCTCTGGTGAACAAACAATTCAGAAGCAACTGAAATCATGAACAAAGCAGTGTAAAGATGATTTCTTGAGGTATGGCGCTAATTGTGCCAATGCAAATCAGGATGCAAAGCCCATGTGTGTTATATGCAGGGAAGTGCTGACGAATGAAGCTTAAAACCCTCATATCTTCAAAGGCATTCGAAGAGTAAGCATGGCGAGTACGAGGACAAACCTCTTGATTTTTTTCAAAGCAGACAGCAAGAACTTAAATCGACAGCTGAAGTCCTTAGCTAAAATGAACATTGAATGACAAAGCAAGAAATATTGTGAGGACCAAGCAGGCCCATCTGCCACATGAAAGGTAAGCAATAATGGTATGCCACGAAGGTCGTCTGGCATGGGTCGCTAACGTCAGCTGGCATGTCTCGCGAATGTCAGCCGGCATGGGGCCCGAAGGTCCGCGGTTGGTAAACGTGGGTCCCGGGAAAATAATTTTGAAAAACACTGCTCTATTCGAACCTCTGCCCATCCTTTCTCATCTGAATCTATCAGGGTAATCCTCTCCTCCCTTTTACCTCAATGCTCGTCTCCTTTCCCTTTCAATCTATCTACGCTATTCACCTCAACCACTCCCTGTGGGAATGAGTTCCACATTCTCACCACTCTCAGGGTAAAGATGCATCTTCTGAATCTCTGATTGAATTTCTTGGTGAGTATCTTATATTATCGGCCTCTAGTTCTGCTCTTCCCCACAAGAGGAAACATTCTCTCTGTACCCAGTCTATCAAAACCTTTCGTCATTTTAAATAGCTCTGTTAGGTCATCCCTCAGCCTTCTTTGTTCAAGTGAGTACAGACCCAGCCTGTCAATCCTTTCCTGAGATATTGCCACACATTTCTGGTATCATCCTTGCAAATCCTCTCTGCACCCTCTCTGGCCTCGAGAAATGTTTTACACAACTCCATTTGTAATCTAACCACGTTTGATACAATTTTAACATAACCGCTTTACTTTTCAACCACTAGAAATAAAACATAGTGGTTGGTTTGTTTCTTTTTTTAATGGTCATGTTAATTTGTGGCACAACTTGAGTGACAGCTGTGCTTCTGCACAGAGATTCTTTTGTTCCTTTACCTCCAGACTCATACCTTTCCAAGTAATAATTTACCTCCCTATTCTTCCTACCAACATGTACCAGCTCACATTTATCTGTGTTAAATTTCATTGTCAATTATTTTCCCATTCTGAAAGTTTATTAGTGTCCTCCTGTAATTTGTTCCCCATAGTACTGACAATTCCCCCTTCCCCCTAATTTGCTGTCATGAGGGTGGCACAATGGCTAGCACTGCTGCCTCACAGCACCACGGACCCCGGTTCAAATCCAGCCTTGGTGACTGTCTGTGTGGAGTTTGCACTTTCTCCCTGTGTCTGCATGGGTTGTCTCCGGGAGCTCGAGTTTCCTCCCACAGTCCAAAGATGGATTGGCCATGATGAAATTGCCCCTTAGTGTCCAGAAATGTGCAGGTTAGGAGGGGTTACAGGGATAGGGTGGGGGAGTGGGTCTAGGTAGGGTGCTCTTTCAGAGAGTCGTGCAGACTCAATGAATTGGCCTCCTTCTGCACTGTAGCGATTCTATAATTGTATGCTCATGTTTAGAAATTCTGTTTTTAATTTGTAAGGTTTAAAAGGTTACTGTAAATTATGAACAGCAGTGATCCCACTTGGATGGGCCATAGGGCCTCTTGATGGTGCAGTAAGTCTCTATGGCTTCTCACCGTCTGTCTCCCACTCTGAATCGACAGCCTTTACCCCCACCCTCTGCTTTCTATCTTGAATCCAGCCAACAATCCATTCTGCCACTCATCCCCGACTCCTCTAAACCTATCCATTCTCTTCTTCTCCTTAGGCAGTCTCTCAACTCGATGATAACTCACTTTCACACTGTTGGATAGGTTGTGAAATGGCTGATCAGTCCAATGTGTGATTTGCAGACTCGCCACATCCAAAACAGCTGGTGCTTGAAGGGTCAGGTAAGCGAGTTGTTTGGAGGTTTGTGTGCTCTCTCTGATGCACATGGCTACAGTCTTTCCAATTTCATAACCAATGCCTATGGAATATTGAGTGACTTCTGCCACTATTACCTCCATCTCCTGCAACCACTCCAAATCTTATTATGGATATATTTATCTTCCATCTTTACTTTAGGGCAGCACGGTAGCATGGTGGTTAGCACAATTGCTTCACAGCTCCAGGGTCTCAGGTTCGATTCCCGGCTTGGGTCACTGTCTGTGCGGAGTCTGCACGTTCTCGCCGTGTGTGCGTGGGTTTTCTCCGGGTGCTCCGGTTTCCTCCCACAGTCCAAAGATGTGCAGGTTAGGTGGATTGGCCATGCTAAATTCCCCTTAGTGTCCAAAATTGCCCTTAGTGTTGGGTGGGGTTACTGGGTTATGGGGATAGGGTGGAGGTGTGGGCTTGGGTAGGGTGCTCTTTCAAAGAGCCGGTGCAGACTCGATGGGCCGAATGGCCTCCTTCTGCACTGTAAATTCTATGATTGATCTATGATCTACTCCCTTCTCGCCTTTCCCGTTTGAAGCCACATTGCCCCTGCGCACTGCAAAATTTATTTCCACATTTCTACAAGTAGCCATTAATCCAGGAGTAGATTGCCACATCCTGCCTTCTGCCCCTGATGCTACCACAGAAATAAATCCCCAGACACATCCTCCTCTCCCAACTTCACCTCAACACATTCGCAATGAAGTCTCTTGCTGTGTTCGGTGCCTTCCCAAGTGAACTGTATCCATTTTGGTTGACCACAACCCAGGGTCTCCCATGGTTTGGCAGGGATGTTGTTTGACCTCTTCAGGGATGTTTGACCTCTTGTGTGTGCTGTGAGGAGGATGCAAAGAGGCTGCAGGGTGACTTAGACAGCCTGACAAATGCAATATAATGTGGGTAAATGTGAGGTTATCCACTTCGGTGGCAAAAACAGGAAGGCAGATTATTATCTGAATGGTGGCAGTATAGGAAAAGGGGAAGTGCAACAAGACCTCGGTGGAATAGTCGCTGAAGGTTGCCATGCAGGTACAGCAGGCGGTGAGGAAAGCTAATGGCTTGCTGGCCTTCATAGCGAGAGGATTTGAGTATAGGAGTAGGGATGTCTTGCTGCAATTATACAGGCCTTGGTGAGGCCACACATTGAGTATTGTGTGCAGTTTTGGACTTCTAGTTTGAGCAGCATAATCGAGAACAAGGAAGTTGTGGAGCAATTAAATACCTACTTTAGTTGTCTTCACAAATAACTTCGCAGAAACGCTAAGGAATCAAGAGTCCAGTGAGAAGGAGAAATTGAAGGAGGTTCGCATTACTAGAAAAATAGTGTTGGAGAAATTAATGGGACGGAAAGCCGGTAAATCCCCAGGTCTGATAATCTATATCCCAGGGTACTAAAGGAGGTGGCCCTGGAAATAATGGATGTGTTGGTTGTCATCTACAAATATTCTGTAGATTCTGGAACAGTCCCAGCAGATTGGAAGATGGTAAATGTAACCACATTATTTAAAAAAGCAGGGAGGGAGAAAACAGGGAATTACAGATCAGTCAGCCTAACATCAGTAGTAGGGAAAATGGTAGTGTCTATTATAGAGGATGTGATAACAGGACACTGAAAAAATATCAATGGAATTAGACAAAGTCAACATGGATTTATGAAGAGGAAATCATGTTTGACAAACCTACTGGAAATTTTGGGGATATAACTAGTGGAATAGATAAGGGTGAACCAGTGGATGTGGTGCATTTGGATTTTCAAAAAGCTTTTGAAAATGCTGCCATGCACATGCGTGGACTCGGAACCGGAAGTGTGGGGACCGGATCCGCAGCCAAAGCTACGTGAAGCACTCCGGGTCGCTGTTAGCCCCCTGAAGGTAGGTGAATCGGCTGGTATTTTTTTCAGGAAACCCGGGAGTACAATTGGATTGGATTGGATTGGATTTGTTAATTGTCACGTGTACCGAGGTACAGTGAAAAGTATTTTTCTGCGAACAGTTCAACAGATCATTAAGTACATGGGAAGAAAAGGGAATAAAAGAAAATACATAATAGGTCAACACAACATATACAATGTAACTACATAAGCACTGGCATCGGATGAAGCATACAGGGTGTAGTGTTAATGAAATCAGTCCATAAGAGGGTCATTTAGGGGCAGTGACAGTGGGGAAGAAGCTGTTTTTGAGTCTGTTCGTGCGTATTTTTGAGTCTGTTCGTTCTGTATCTCCTGCCCGATGGAAGAAGTTGGAAGAGTGAGTAAGCCGGGTGGGAGGGATCTTTGATTATGCTGCCTGCTTTCCCCAGGCAGCGGGAGGTGCAGATGGAGTCAATGGATGGGAGGCAGGTTCGTGTGATGGACTGGGCTGTGTTCACGACTCTCTGAAGTTTCTTGTGGTCCTGGGCCGAGCAGTTACCATACCAGGCTGTGATGCAGCCCGATAGGATGCTTTCTATGGTGCATCTGTAAAAGTTGGTAAGAGTCAATGTGGACATGCCGAATTTCCTTAGTTTCCTGAGGAAGTATAGGCGCTGTTATGCTTTCTTGGTGGTAGCGTCGACGTGGGTGGACTTCGCCGGGCGACACGCATGCGCGGGAGCGCCAGCGGACGTTCACGGCATCCCCGCGGATGCGCAGTGGAGGGGGTCTCTGCCCCCTCCGCCATAGTGGAGACTATGGTGAAGGCGGAAGAAAAAGAGTGCCCCCATGGCAGAGGCCCACCCGCGGATCGGTGGGCCCCGATCGCAGGCCAGGCCACCGTGGGGGCACCCCCCGGGGCCAGATCGCCCCGAGGACCCCGGAGCCTGCCCGCGCCGTCTGCTTCCGCCGGTACGGTAGGTGGTTCAATCCACGCCGGCTGGCAGCGGCGGGACTTTGGCCCATCGCGGGCCGGAGAATCGCCGGGGGAAGCCCGACGACCGCGCGGCGCGATTCTCCGGTGGCGGAGAATTCGGGACATGGCGGGGGCGGGATTCACGCTAGCCCCCGGCGATTCTCCGACCCGGCAGGGGGCTCGAAGAATCGTGCCCAGATATTCGAGTCCTCACCACCACAGAAATAGTAAGGGGGCAGCCGGACTGTTCCTGTGCCCAAAGTGAGCCAGGAACCCACCCCACAACCCTCAGTAAGGATGCCTCCTGCCTGCAGATGTCAGATGTGCTGACAGAGTGAGACATCATTCAAGTAAGGGAGGCCTGCTTGAGCATCCACTAAATCTTCATTATCAGATACCAGTAGGAAAATGGGGACCATCCACAGCTTCAGCTGAGGAGGATGCCTCAGAATCGTCAGAGGATGCACTGTCACTGCGTTCACCTGCACCCTTCGCCAGTGCAGGTACACTCACCTCGGTGAGTCCCAGTTCTAGAGTAGGCTCGAGGTCACAATCTAGTGAGCATATCACTGACATGGTTCCACAGCTGGCAGAGGCAGAGGCAGCCAAGGTCTCTGACTGCTGGAGACCAGGCTCCTGTTGAGCCCAATGGGGATGAAGAGCCTCTGGGCCAGCCATAAGAGACATGTTTGAGATGCAGAGACAGGCAGAGGAACATCAGGCAGAGTTACCAGAAGCTATGTGAAGACTGGACGAAGAGCCCGTCCATGTTCTGTCTGATGTTATAGTTTCAGCATTGCGAACACTTGGCTGCCTCAATGGGAAGGGTGGTGGCTGCCACAGAGACCCAGATGCAGCAAAACACAATGGCTGCTGGATACGCACTGGGATCTGCGCTGCATCCAGGGGTGCAGTGCACCAGTGGCTAGGTGAGAGGGGGATGGAGCACTCAACCTCCCTCCATATGCCCGATCTCAAGGAATCAGTGAAGTGCCATTGGGCAGCCATAGAGGGGAGGTGCGCCAGCAAGGCACCATGGGCACTTTAACCCACGACGCACCAAGCGTGCCCTGCCACTCCACCCCCCCATTAACATAGTCTCCCACAGGTCTGACTGAGGTGGGTGCCCACCACCGGAGCAGGAAACCCTGAGCAGGTCAGAAGCTTCTAGACCGTGAGAAAGCAGAGGACACCCACCCAAGTCACTGCAGTCAATAGGGTATAGCAGTGTGTGGGCTTCCTCCAGCTCAGCTGGGGATATTGGGGATGTACCTGGATGTAGCAGGCGGCAAAGAAAGATAAAGACATTTTGAAAAAACAGAGGTGGTATTGGCGTACAACCATTGTATACACTTTTGGTGCTTGGAAGTGTACATTCACTTGCAACGTTTGGATGTTTGCTGGACTTTCATCATGCCACTGGTTTCTTTAATGGTCACGGAAATTTAAGGGCGTGGAACTTGGGCGCCCATTTGAGTTTGAGTATGTCCTCCTATAGAGTCACTTCTCTCACATTACCAACTTGTGATCACTAAGTATTCCGACATGAGAATGTTTCATGCGTGGCCTGGGCATGTATCATGCGATCCATTACTTGCAACTTATCAGGTTCTGATATCTGTGCAGAATATCCAGCGAGGTCATTGCGTCTCCTGCTGCTGTTGCCCTGATGTGAGACGTGAGGTTGATGCAAAGAGGTTTTTTAAAAACATTTTATTGAAGGCATTTTTAAATATTTACAAACTCAAAATGGCAAAACCAAAAGGACAATGGAAATATAAGCCCCAATGACCACACCAGGTCACAAAACACTCCCTCCCCTCAGAAACCACCCATTCAGACGTCTACCGCCCCGGCATCCGCCTTCTTTTTACATCCTTGGACCCTCCCCCACCAACCAGAGACTACAACCCAAACCAAATATAACCCAAAACCACCCCTCCGCACCACCTGTGGTAAACCACTGTATCGTATTGTACTTTTGTATTGTGACATGCCTGGGCTTGTCCTTGCTGGCTCCGCCTGTGGCTCCTCCCCTTGGGCTCATGTATAAAGGTGGCCAATCTCCAGCCCTGCCCTCATTCTGGGACCGGCTGCCAGCAGGTGTCTTTAAGTTGATTAAAGCCACAGTTTTTCTCCCGACCCCTCGTCTGTCGTCAATTGATGGTACATCAAAGAGCATCGGGTGTCGCTATATGCGGATGACCTGTTGCTGTACGTGGCGGATCCAATGGAGGGGATGGTGGAGGTCATACAGACTCTAAGGGAGTTTGGGGAGTTTTCGGGCTATAAGCTCAATGTAGGGAAGAGTGAGCTCTTTGTATTACAGGCGGGGGACCAAGAAAGAGGGATAGGGGACCTACCGCTGAGGAGGGCGGAGGGGAGCTTTCGGTATCTGGGGATCCAGATAGCCAGGAGTTGGGGGACCCTACATAAACTGAATCTGACGAGGTTGGTGGAGCAAATGGAGGAGGATTTCAAAAGATGGGACATGTTACCGCTCTCGCTGGCGGGTAGAGTGGTGTCGGTCAAAATGGTGGTCCTTCCGAGGGTTCTGTTTGTGTTTCAGTGCCTTCCCATCGTGATCACTAAGGCCTTTTTTAAGAGAGTAGGCAGGAGTATTATGGGGTTTGTGTGGGCGAATAAGACCCCGAGAGTAAGGAGAGGGTTCCTGGAACGCAGTAGGGACCGAGGAGGGTTGGCGCTGCCAAACCTGGGGAGCTACTACTGGGCAGCAAATGTGGCGATGATCCGCAAGTGGGTTATGGAGGGAGAGGGGGCGGCATGTAAGAGGATGGAGATGGCGTCCTGTAAAGAAACGAGCCTGGGGGCATTGGTGATGGCACCGCTGCCGCCCTCGCCGACAAAGTATACCACGAGCCCGGTGGTGGCGGCAACGCTAAGGATCTGGGGCCAGTGGAGACGGCACCGGGATGCAATGGGAGCATCGGTGTGGTCCCCGATCAGGGGTAACCACCGGTTTGTCCCGGGGAAGATGGACAGGGGGTCCCAGAGTTGGCATCGGGCGGGGATTGGAAGAATGGGGGACCTGTTCATCGACGGGACGTTTGCGAGCCTAGGGGCACTGGAGGAGAAGTTCGAGTTACCCCCGGGAAATGCCTTTAGATATATGCAGGTGAGGGCTTTTGTGAGGCGACAGGTGAGGGAATTCCCGTTGCTCCCGGCACAAGAAGTTCAAGATAGGGTGATCTCGGGTGTATGGGTCGGGGAGGGCAAGGTGTCGGAAATACACCAGGAGTTGAAAGAAGAGGGGGAAGCGCTGGTAGAAGAGTTGAAGGGTAAATGGGAAGAGGAGCTGGGGGAAGAGATCGAGGAAGGTCTGTGGGCTGATGCCCTAGGTAGGGTTAATTCCTCCTCCTCGTGTGCCAGGCTCAGCCTGATACAATTTAAGGTGGTCCACAGAGCGCACTTGATGGGGGCGAGGCTGAGTAGGTTCTTTGGGGTAGAGGACAGATGTGGAAGGTGCTCAGGGAGCCCGGCGAACCATGTCCATATGTTTTGGTCATGCCCGGCACTGGAGGGATTCTGGAGAGGAGTGGCGGGAGCAATATCTCAGGCGGGTCAAGCCAAGCTGGGAGCTAGCAATATTTGGAGTAGTGGACGAACCGGGAGTTTAGGAGGCGAAAGAGGCCGGCATTCTGGCCTTTGCGTCCCTAGTCGCCCGGCGAAGGATCTTGCTAATGTGGAAGGAGGCGAAGCCCCCCAGCCTGGAGGCCTGGATAAATGATATGGCTGGGTTCATAAAGTTGGAGAGGATTAAGTTCGCCTAGAGAGGGTCTGCGCAGGGGTTCTACAGGTGGTGGCAACCGTTCCTAGACTATCTCGCGGAGCGTTAGAGGAAGGTCGGTCAGCAGCAGCAGCAACCTTGAGGGGGGGGGGGGGGGGGGGGGGACATCCTGGGGGGGTGGGGGGGGGAGGGGGGACTGCTTGGGAGGGTGGATGAGCAAGAGATAACATGAAGGGTTGGGGAAACTGGCACGTACGGGTGAGGGCCAGTGTACAAAGTTGTGTAAATATATCATTTTGTCATGTATATAGCTTGCTCTGCGTGATTTCTCGTTTTTTTTTTGTTACGAGGGGGGGGGGGGGGTTATTGTTTGTAAGGGAGAAAAATTGTGTTAAAAAACTTTAATAAATATATATATTTTTTAAACATTGATGGTACATCAGTTTAATCAGCTTAAAGGCACCTGCTGGCAGTCGATCCCAGAATGCTACTTCTGTGGCCAGGGTAAGCACCCCAGGCAACGCTGCCCAGCGAGGAGCGTGATCTGCAACGGGTGCGGTAAGAAGGGCCACTTCTCTAAAGTCTTCCAGGCCCGACCTGTTAGAAGCCCACAGTGCTGCGTGTAACTTGTGGGGGCCGCCTTCTTCAACACCACCAGCCACGTGCGACCCGTGGGGGCCGCTATCTTTGCCGCCATCTTCGACGCCACCCGCCACGTGCGACCCATGGGGGCTACCATCTTGGCCACCATCTATGACGCCACCCACCACGTGCGACCCGTGGGGGCCGCCATCTTTGCCGCCAGGACCAGCAGGACCATGACGCCAACCTCCAAAAATTCCTCCACACCGCCAAGCTCCTTAACCTCACATACAATAAGGAGAAATGGGTTTTCCGCACAACCCGCCTAGCCATCCTTGGCTACGTTGTGGAAAACGGAGTCTTAGGGCCCGACCCCGACCGCATGCGCCCCCTTCTGGAACTTCCCCTCCCCCACTGTCTCAAGGCCCTGAAGAGATGCCTGGGGTTCTTCTCCTACTATGCCCAGTGGGTCCCCAATTATTCGGACAAGGCCCGCCCACTCATTAAATCCACCCTTTTTCCCCTGACGGCTGAGGCCCACCTGGCCTTCAATCGCATCAAAGCAGATATTGCTAAAGCCGCGATGCACGCAGTAGATGAGTCCATCCCGTTCCAGGTAGAGAGCGATGCGTCCGACTTTGCCCTGGCCGCTACCCTCAACCAGGCGGGCAGGCCCGCGGCTTTCTTCTCCCGTACTCTCCAGGGCTCCGAAATTCTACACTCCTCCGTCGAAAAGGAAGCCCAAGCCATTGTAGAAGCTGTGCGACATTGGAGGCATTACCTGGCCGGCAGGCGATTCACTCTCCTCATTGACCAACGGTTGGCTGCCTTCATGTTCAATAACACACAGCGGGGCAAGATCAAGAACAACAAGATTCTAAGGTGGAGGATCGAACTTTCCACTATAATTATGATATCAATGAGCCCCCAGATGCCCTATCTCGCGGTACATGTGCCAGCGCACACGTAGACCGACTTTGGGCCCTCCACAATGACCTCTGTCACCCAGGGGTCACCTGTCGTCAATTGTTGGTACATCACCACCCTACCCCACTAACGACTTAAATCTCCTTAAAAAAGTCAATCAACAGCTTCCATGTTGACGTGAACTCCCTGTTCTGTCCCACGAATGGTGAAATTGATCTTTTCCAGCTGCAGAAATTCGGCCAAGTCACTCACCCGTACCCCGGCCTTCGGCGGCTCCGGGTCCCGCCAGCAGAACAAAATCCAGCCTGGGCTATCTGGGAGGCAAAGGTCACAACATCAGCCTCAATCCCCACTTGCGTTCCGGGATCCTCCAACATTCCAAATTTTGCCACCTCCGGACTCGAGCTATCTTCTCCCCCAAAATCTTTGCCATAACTTCTGAAAAGCCCTTCCAGAATTCCCTCAACCTCAGTCAAGTCCAGAACATATGAACATGGTTCACCGGCACGCCCCGGCACACCGCCCACACATATCCTCCACTCCCGGGAATAACCAATTCATCCTCGGCACCATCATGTGGACCCTGTGTACCACCTTAAACTGAATACAGCTTAGCCTGGCACACGGCGAGGACCCTCAGTGCCGATACCACCACCAGACACGTGGAGTACCTGACTGACACGAGCAGAAGGGGTGTGAACAAAAATGCCCTCAAGCTGATCCCCTTACATGAGACCGCCTCCATCCTCCCCCAAACCGACCGCTCCTCCACCACCCATATCCTAACCATAGCAAAGTTTGCTGACCAGTAATAGTTCATCAAATTCGGCAACCCCCCCACCCCGTTGCTTCCTCTCCAAGAACCTCCTCCTAACTCGCGGGCCTTCCCCGCCCACACAAAACTCAAAACCATATCATTCACCATCCTAAAAAAGGATTTGGGGACAAAAATCTGGAGGTTCTGGAACTTTGGCAGCACCGTTGTCTTCACTGTCAGTACCTGATCCGCCAACTACAATGGCAACACAACCCACCTCTTTAAAGTCCTCCATTCTTATAATGGTCTTATAATTAAGGGCTATGGAGAGAGAGCGGGTAAATGGAGTTGAAATCAGCCATGATTGAATGGTGGAGTGGACTCGATGGGCCGAATGGCCTTACTTCCGCTCCTATGTCTTATGGTCTTATTCCCTTCACCAGTTGCGCCAAATTCACCTTGTGCAGCTGCACCAACTCCGCGCCACCTGTATCCCAAGGTAGCGAAATCTTGTCCCCCGCCAACGAAAATGCCAGTTCCCCCAGCCTCCTTAACTGCCCCCTTGCATTGATTGGAAACACCTCGCTTTTCCCCAGATTCCAATTAAACCCCAAAAAGCGGCCAAACTCCCCCAGTATCCCCATAATCCTATTGAAGCTCCCAACCGGGTCCGCAATACAACAAAATCCGGTGCTCGAACCACCCCCCTGCTCAATGCCCTTCCATCCCCTTAAATTCCTATGCACCATTGCCTAACGCTCAATCACTAAGGCAAAGAGCAGTGGGGAGAGCGGACATCCCTGTCTTGTCCAACGGTGCAACCCAAAATACCCCGAGCTGACCTTGTTTGTTTGAACATTTGCCGTCGGAGCCTAATACACAGGAGAACCGAATCCATAAACCCTGTCCAAACCTAAACCTACCCAAACAAATATTCCCATTCGACTCGGTCGAAGGCCTTCTCTGCATCCATTGCCATGACCACTTCAACCTCCCGCAGCTCCGAGGGGATCATAGTAACATTGAGCAACCTCCAAACATTAACCGCTAACTGTCGCCCCCTCACTAACCCTGTCTGGTGCTCCCCTAACATCCCTGGCAGACATTCCTCTATCCACGTTGCCAGAAGCTTCGCCAACACCTTTGCATCTACTTTCAGCAGCGAGATCGGGCGATACAATCCACACTGCTCCAGGTCTTTACCCTTCTTTAGGAGAAGCGAAATTGAGGCCAGAGGCAACGTGGGGCGGGGGGGGGGGGGGGGGGGGGCGGAGCTCCTCACTCACCCCTGACTCTTTAAATATCTCCACTAGCAGGAACCCAGGGAACCCGGCCAATCCACCTAACCTGCACATCTTTGGACTGTGGGAGGAAACCGGAGCACCCGGAGGAAACCCACACACACACGGGGAGAAAGTGCAGACTCCGCACAGACAGATCCAATATTGACAGGAGGTGCCCAGGGAGTGAATCAATATTGACAGGAGGTGTACAGGGAGTGGATCAATATTGACAGGAGGTGTACAGGGAGTGGATCAATATTGACAGGAGGTGTACAGGGAGTGGATCAATATTGACAGGAGGTGTACAGGGAGTGGATCAATATTGACAGGAGGTGTACAGGGAGTGGATCAATATTGACAGGAGCTGTACAGCAAGTGAATCTATATTGACAGGTGTACAGGGAGTGGATCAATATTGACAGGAGGTGTACAGGGAGTGTGGTAGTCACCACTGATGTATATATTGTATATAGAGGATGTCGGTGTAGGTGCTTTAGTTCCCTGCCTGCTGGCTCCGCCCAGTAGGCGGAGTATAAATATGTGTGCTCCTTGTACAGTAGCCATTCCACCAGCTGCTGTAGGAGGCCACACATCTCAGTGTAATAAAGCCTCGATTGCATCCAACGCTCGTCTTTGTGTAATTGATCGTGCATCAATTTATTACACTAAGTTTTCAGAAGATGGACCTCCGCATCAAGCCGGATCGCCTGCAGCTGCATCCGCAAGCAGACAACGCCAAAAAGGACTTTGAACATTGGCTAGCCTGTTTTGAAGCGTACATCGGATCTGCGCCAGACCCAATTCCAGAAGCTCAGAAGATTCAGATCCTTTACACACGGCTGAGCTCCAACGTCTTTCCGCTTATCCAGAAGTCCACCTCTGCTGACCTACGCAGACGTCATGGCGCTACTGAAGGAAAACTACACTCAGCAGACTAACACGCTCTACGCCAGGCACCTCCTCTCCACTCGTCGTCAACTTCCTGGTGAGTCAGTGGAAGATTTCTGCCGTGTCCTGATTCCCCTAGTTAGATGCTGTGACTGTCAGGCCGTCTCGGCCACAGAACAATCTTTTTCCCTTAACGGCCCAGGCTCACCAGGCCTTCAACCGTATCAAGGCCGACATCGCCAAGGCCGCGATACACGCGGTCGACGAGATGTTACCAAGTCGAGAGCGATGCATCAGACATCACTCTAGCCGCCACCCTCAACCAGGCAGGCAGGCCCGTGGCGTTTTTTTCACAAACCCTACATGCCTCCGAAATTCGTCATTCCTCCGTCGAGAAAGAGGCCAAGCCATCGTTGAAGCTGTGCAGCATTGGCGGCATTACCAGGGTACAGCTACTCCACGCCAACCCACAGTACACTCTCCTCACTGACCAACAGTCGGTTGCCTTTATGTTCAATAACACACAGCGAGGTAAGATCAAAAACGATAAAATCTTGAGGTGGAGGATCGAGGTCTCCACCTACAACTACGAGATTTTGTATCGCCCCGGTAAGCTCAATGAGCCCCCCGATGCCCTATCCCGAGGTACATGTGCCAGCGCACAGGTGGACCAACTCCGGACTCTGCACGACAACCTCTGTCACCCGGGGATCACACGTTTTTACTATTTCATCAAGGCCCGCAATCTGCCCTACTCCATCGAGGAAGTCAGGGCTATCGCCAGAGACTGCCAGGTCTGCGCAGAGTGCAAACCGCACTTCTACCGGCCAGACCATGCACACCTGGTGAAGGCCTCCCGCCCCTTTGAACCCCTTTGAACCCCTCAGCGTGGACTTCAAAGGGCCCCTCCCCTCCACCGACCGTAACATGTACTTCTGAATATTCCAGATTCCCCTTTGCCATCCCATGCCCCGACATGACGTCTGCCACCGTCATCAAAGCCCTCAACACCATCTTCGCTCTGTTTGGCTTCCCCGCCTATGTCCACAGCGACAGGGTATCCTCATTCATGAGCGATTAGCTGCGTCAGTTCCTGCTCAACAGGGGTATCGCCTCGAGCGGGACAACCAGCTACAACCCCCGGGGAAACGGGCAGGTGGAGAGGGAGAATGGGATAATTTGGAGGACCGTCCAGCTGGCCCTAAGGTCCAGAAATCCCCCGGCCTCCCGCTGGCAGGAGGTCCTCCCTGATGCACTACATTCCATTCGGTCGCTCCTGTGCACCACGACCAACAAACCCCCCCATGAACATCTCTTTGCCTTCCCCAGGAAGTCCACCTCTGGGGTGTCGCTCCCGACTTGGCTCGCAGCTCCAGGACCCGTACTCCTCCGTAAACACGTACGACTCCACAAGGCGTACTCGTTGTTTGAGAGGGTACAGCTACCCCACGCCAACCCACAGTACACCTACTTGGCGTACCCCGACGGCCGCCAAGATACAGTATCCCTCAGGGACCTGGCACCAGCTGGTTCCGCACACTCACCAGCCCCCCCCCCTCCCCCGGCGCGCCCAGCCGCAACCCCCGCCCCAGGACAATCCGTCCTCCCCCTGCCCACACCCGGGGATGAAGAGGACTTCGACACGCTCCCGGAGCCACCGAAGACCAGACTGACACCGGAATTGCTGCCAGCACTGCGGTGCTCCTAACGGCAGATCAAGGCTACGGACCGACTGAATCTGTTACATGACCTGGACTTGTAAAACATCATCACTCTGCATATTATTTTCCCCTCCACCCAGCTGGACTCAATTCTTTTTCTCTCTGTACTTTAAAACATCTACCTGTATATAGTTCTCCACCACCCAGCCGGACTCAATTTTAACTTGGGGTGAATGTGGTAGTCACCACTGATGTATATATTGTAGACAGGATTTTGGTGTAGGTGGTTTACGTTAAGGCCCCTGTACTACAGGCACTGCGGTAGTTCCCAACCTGCTGGTTCCGCATAGTAGGCGGAGTATAAATATGTGTGCTCCATTTCGCGGGCTGCTGTAGGAGGCCAAAAATCTTAGTACAATAAAGCCTCGATTGCATGCAACTCTCGTCTTTGTGTAATTGATTGTGCATCAGGGAGTGAATCAATATTGACAGGAGGTGTACTGGGAGTGAATCAATAATGACAGGAGGTGCACAGGGTGTGAATCAATATTGACATGGGGTGTACAGGGAGTGGATCAATATTGACAGGAGGTGTACAGGGAGTGAATCAATATTGACAGGAGGTGTACAGGGAGCGGATCAATATTGACAGGAGGTGTAGAGGGAGAGAATCAATATTGACAGGAGGTGTACATCGAGTGATTCAATACTGACAGGAGGTGCACAGGGAGTGAATCAATATTGACAGAATGTGTACAGGGAGTGAATCAATATTGACAGGAGGTGTACAGGGAGTGAATCAATATTGACAGGAGGTGAACAGGCAGTGAATCAATGTTGACAGGAGGAGTACAGGGAGTGAATCAATATTGACAGGACGTGTACATCAAGTGAACCAATACTGACATGAGGTGTACAGGGAGTGTATCAATATTGACATTAAGTGTACAGGGAGTGAATCAATATTGACAGGAGTTGAACAGGCAGTGAATCAATGTTGACAGGAGGAGTACAGGGAGTGAATCAATATTGACAGGACGTGTACATCAAGTGAACCAATATTGACAGGAGGTGTACAGAGAGTGAATCAATATTGACAGGAGGTGCACAGGGAGTGGATCAATATTCACAGGAGATGTACAGAGTGTGAATCAATATTGACAGGAGGTGTACAGGCAGTAAATCAATATTGACAGGAGGAGTGCAGAGAGTGTATCAATATTGACAGATGTGCAGGGAGTGGATCAATATTGACAGGATGTGTACAGAGAGTGAATCAATATTGACAGGAGATATACAGGGTGTGAATCAATATTGACAGGAGCTGAACGGGGAGTGAATCAATATTGACAGGAGGTATACAGGGTGTGAATCAATATTGACAGGAGCTGAACAGGGAGTGAATCAATATTGACAGGAGGTATACAGGGTGTGAATCAATATTGACAGGAGGTGTACATGGTGTGAATCAATATTGACAGGAGGTGTATAGGCAGTAAATCAATATTGACAGGAGATGTACAGGGAGTGAATCAATATTGACAGGAGCTGAACAGGGAGTGAATCAATATTGACAGGAGGTATACAGGGAGTGAATCAATATTAACAGGAGCTGAACGGGAAGTGAATCAATATTGACAGGAGGTGTACAGGGTGTGAATCAATATTGACAGGATGTGTACAGGGAGTGAATCAATATTGACAGGAGCTGAACGGGGAGTGAATCAATATTGACAGGAGGTTTTCAGGGTGTGAATCAATATTGACAGATGTGCAGGGAGTGGATCAATATTGGCACGATGTGTACAGAGAGTGAATCAATATTGACAGGAGATGTACAGCGCGTGAATCAATATTGACAGGAGGTGTACAGGCAGTAAATCAATATTGACAGGAGATGTACAGGGAGTGAATCAATATTGACAGGAGCTGAACAGGGAGTGAATCAATATTGACAGGAGGCGAACAGGGTGTGAATCAATATTGACAGGAGCTGAAGAGGGAGTGAATCAATATTGACAGGGGGTATACAGGGTGTGAATCAATATTGACAGAAAGTGGCCAGGCAGTGAATCAATATTGACAGGTGTACAGGGAGTGGATCAATGTTGACAGGATGTGTACAGGGAGTGGATCAATATTGACAGGAAGTGACCAGGCAGTGAATCAATATTGACAGGTGCACAGGGAGTGGATCAATGTTGACAGGAGGTGTACAGGGAGTGGATCAATATTCACAGGAGGTGTACAGGGACTGGATCAAAATTGACAGGAAGTGGCCAGGCAGTGAATCAATATTGACAGGTGCACAGGGAGTGGATCAATGTTGACAGGAGATGTACAGGGAGTGGATCAGTATTCACAGGAGGTGTACAGGGTGTAAATCAATATTGACAGGAGGTGTACAGGCAGTAAATCAATATTGACAGAAGGTGTACAGAGAGTGAATCAATATTGACAGGATGTGTACAGAGAGTGAATTATTATTGACAGGAGGTATACAGGGTGTGAATCAATATTGACAAGAGCTGAACAGGGAGTGAATCAATATTGACAGGAGGTATACAGGGTGTGAATCAATATTGACAGGAGCTGAACGGGGAGTGAATCAATATTGACAGGAGGTATACAGGGTGTGAATCAATATTGACAGGAGGTGTACAGGGTGTGAATCAATATTGACAGGAGGTGTATCGGCAGTAAATCAATATTGACAGGCGATGTACAGGGAGTGAATCAATATTGACAGGAGCTGAACAGGGAGTGAATCAATATTGACAGGAGGTGTACAGGGTGTGAATCAATATTGACAGGATGTGTACAGGGAGTGAATCAATATTGACAGGAGCTGAACGGGGAGTGAATCAATATTGACAGGATGTGTGCAGGGAGTGAATCAATATTGACAGGAGCTGAGCGGGGTGAGTATCAATATTGACAGGAGGGATACAGGGTGTGAATCAATATTGACAGGAGGTGTACAGGGTGTGAATCAATATTGACAGGAGCTGAACAGGGAGTGAATCAATATTGACAGGAGGTATACAGGGTGTGAATCAATATTGACAGAAGCTGAAGAGGGAGTGAATCAATATTGACAGGAGGTATATAGGGTGTGAATCAATAATGACAGGAGGCGTACAGGGAGTGGATTTATTTTCACAGGAGGTGTACAGGGTGTAAATCAATGTTGACAGGAGGTGTACAGGCAGTAAATCAATATTGACAGGAGGTGTGCAGAGAGTGTATCAATTTTATCAGGAGATGTAGAGGAAGTGAATCAATATTGACAAGAGGTGTACAGGGAGTGGATCAATTTTCACAGGAGGTGTACAGGGTGTGAATCAATGTTGACAGGAGGTGTACAGGCAGTAAATCAATATTGACAGGTAGAGTGCAGAGAGTGTATCAAATGTATAAGGTGATGTAGAGGGAGTGGATCAATATTGACAGGAGGTGTACAGGGACTGGATCAATATTGACAGGAGGTGTACAGGGACTGGATCAATATTGACAGGAAGTGGCCAGGCAGTGATTCAATATTGACAGGTGCACAGGGAGTGGATCAATGTTGACAGGAGGTGTACAGGGAGTCGATCAATATTCACAGGAGGTGTACAGGGTGTGAATCAATATTGACAGGAGGTGTACCGGCAGTAAATCAATATTGACAGGAGGTGTACAGAGAGTGAATCAATATTGACAGGAGGTGCACAGGGAGTGGATCAATTTTCACAGGAGATGTACAGAGTGTGAATCAATATTGACAGGAGGTGTGCAGGGAGTGAATCAATATTGACAGGAGGTGTACTGGGAGTGAATCAATATTGACAGGAGGTGTACAAGGAGTGGATCAAAATTGACAGGATGTGTACAGAGAGTGAATCAATATTGACAGGAGGTATACAGGGTGTGAATCAATATTGACAGGAGCTGAACGGGGAGTGAATCAATATTGACAGGAGGTTTTCAGGGTGTGAATCAATATTGACAGATGTGCAGGGAGTGGATCAATATTGGCAGGATGTGGACAGAGAGTGAATCAATATTGACAGGAGATATACAGGGTGTGAATCAATATTGACAGGAGCTGAACAGGGAGTGAATCTATATTGACAGGAGGTATACAGGGTGTGAATCAATAGTGACAGGAGCTGAACAGGGAGTGTATCAATATTGACAGGAGGTGTACAGTGAGTGGATCAATATTGACAGGAGGTGTACAGGGAGTGGATCAATAATGACAGGAGGTGTACAGGGAGTGGATCAATATTGACAGGAGGTGTACAGGGAGTGAATCATTATTGACAGGAGGTGTACAGGGAGTGGATCAAAATTGACAGGAGGTGTAGAGGGAGTGAATCAATATTGACAGGAGGTGTGCAGGGAGTGAATCAATATTGACAGGAGGTGTATAGGCAGTAAATCAATATTGACAGGAGGTGTACAGGCAGTAAATCAATATTGACAGGAGCTGAACAGGGAGTGAATCAATATTGACAGGAGCTGTACAGCGTGTGAATCAATATTGACAGGAGCTGAAGAGGGAGTGAATCAATATTGACAGGAGGTATACAGGGTGTGAACCAATACTGACAGGAGGTGTACAGGAGTGAATCAATATTGACAGGCGGTGTACAGGGAGTAGATCAATATTGACAGGAGGTGTACAGGGAGGGAATCAATCTTGACAGGAGGTGTACAGGGACTGGATCAATATTGACAGGAAGTGGCCAGGCAGTGATTCAATATTGACAGGTGCACAGGGAGTGGATCAATGTTGACAGGAGGTGTACAGGGAGTCGATCAATATTCACAGGAGGTGTACAGGGTGTGAATCAATATTGACAGGAGGTGTACCGGCAGTAAATCAATATTGACAGGAGGTGTACAGAGAGTGAATCAATATTGACAGGAGGTGCACAGGGAGTGGATCAATTTTCACAGGAGATGTACAGAGTGTGAATCAATATTGACAGGAGGTGTGCAGGGAGTGAATCAATATTGACAGGAGGTGTACTGGGAGTGAATCAATATTGACAGGAGGTGTACAAGGAGTGGATCAAAATTGACAGGATGTGTACAGAGAGTGAATCAATATTGACAGGAGGTATACAGGGTGTGAATCAATATTGACAGGAGCTGAACGGGGAGTGAATCAATATTGACAGGAGGTTTTCAGGGTGTGAATCAATATTGACAGATGTGCAGGGAGTGGATCAATATTGGCAGGATGTGTACAGAGAGTGAATCAATATTGACATGAGATATACAGGGTGTGAATCAATAATGACAGGAGGCGTACAGGGAGTGGATTTATTTTCACAGGAGGTGTACAGGGTGTAAATCAATGTTGACAGGAGGTGTACAGGCAGTAAATCAATATTGACAGGAGGTGTGCAGAGAGTGTATCAATTTTATCAGGCGATGTAGAGGAAGTGAATCAATATTGACAAGAGGTGTACAGGGAGTGGATCAATTTTCACAGGAGGTGTACAGGGTGTGAATCAATGTTGACAGGAGGTGTACAGGCAGTAAATCAATATTGACAGGTAGAGTGCAGAGAGTGTATCAAATGTATAAGGTGATGTAGAGGGAGTGGATCAATATTGACAGGAGGTGTACAGGGACTGGATCAATATTGACAGGAGGTGTACAGGGACTGGATCAATATTGACAGGAAGTGGCCAGGCAGTGATTCAATATTGACAGGTGCACAGGGAGTGGATCAATGTTGACAGGAGGTGTACAGGGAGTCGATCAATATTCACAGGAGGTGTACAGGGTGTGAATCAATATTGACAGGAGGTGTACCGGCAGTAAATCAATATTGACAGGAGGTGTACAGAGAGTGAATCAATATTGACAGGAGGTGCACAGGGAGTGGATCAATTTTCACAGGAGATGTACAGAGTGTGAATCAATATTGACAGGAGGTGTGCAGGGAGTGAATCAATATTGACAGGAGGTGTACTGGGAGTGAATCAATATTGACAGGAGGTGTACAAGGAGTGGATCAAAATTGACAGGATGTGTACAGAGAGTGAATCAATATTGACAGGAGGTATACAGGGTGTGAATCAATATTGACAGGAGCTGAACGGGGAGTGAATCAATATTGACAGGAGGTTTTCAGGGTGTGAATCAATATTGACAGATGTGCAGGGAGTGGATCAATATTGGCAGGATGTGGACAGAGAGTGAATCAATATTGACAGGAGATATACAGGGTGTGAATCAATATTGACAGGAGCTGAACAGGGAGTGAATCTATATTGACAGGAGGTATACAGGGTGTGAATCAATAGTGACAGGAGCTGAACAGGGAGTGTATCAATATTGACAGGAGGTGTACAGTGAGTGGATCAATATTGACAGGAGGTGTACAGGGAGTGGATCAATAATGACAGGAGGTGTACAGGGAGTGGATCAATATTGACAGGAGGTGTACAGGGAGTGAATCATTATTGACAGGAGGTGTACAGGGAGTGGATCAAAATTGACAGGAGGTGTAGAGGGAGTGAATCAATATTGACAGGAGGTGTGCAGGGAGTGAATCAATATTGACAGGAGGTGTATAGGCAGTAAATCAATATTGACAGGAGGTGTACAGGCAGTAAATCAATATTGACAGGAGCTGAACAGGGAGTGAATCAATATTGACAGGAGCTGTACAGCGTGTGAATCAATATTGACAGGAGCTGAAGAGGGAGTGAATCAATATTGACAGGAGGTATACAGGGTGTGAACCAATACTGACAGGAGGTGTACAGGAGTGAATCAATATTGACAGGCGGTGTACAGGGAGTAGATCAATATTGACAGGAGGTGTACAGGGAGGGAATCAATCTTGACAGGCGGTCTGCAGGGAGTGACTCAATACTGACAGAAAATGTGCCGAGAGTGAACCAATACTGACAGGAGGTGTACAGGAGTGAATCAATATTGACAGGCGGTGTACAGGGAGTAGATCAATATTGACAGGAGGTGTACAGGGAGGGAATCAATATTGACAGGAGGTGTACAGGGAGTGAATCAATATTGACAGGCGGTGTACAGGGAGTAGATCATTATTGGCAGGAGGTGTGCAGAGAGTGTATCAATTTTATCAGGCGATGTAGAGGGAGTGAATCAATATTGACAGGAGGTGTACAGGGACTGGATCAATATTGACAGGAAGTGGCCAGGCAGTGAATCAATATTGACAGGTGTACAGGGAGTGGATCAATATTCACAGGAGGTGTACAGAGAGTGAATCAATATTGACAGGAGGTGCACAGGGAGTGGATCAATATTCACAGGAGATGTACATAGTGTGAATCAATATTGACAGGAGGTGTGCAGAGAGTGTATCAATTTTATCAGGAGATGTAGAGGGAGTGAATCAATATAGACAGGAGGTGTACAGCGACTGGATCAATATTGACAGGAAGTGGCCAGGCAGTGAATCAATATTGACAGGTGTACAGGGAGTGGATCAATATTCACAGGAGGTGTACAGGGAGTGAATCAATATTGACAGGATGTGTACAGGGAATGTATCAATATTGACAGGAGGTGTACAGGGTGTGAATGAATATTGACAGGAGGTGTACAGGGTGTGAATCAATATTGACAGGAGGTGTACAGGGAGTGAATCAATATTGACAGGAGGTGTACAGGCAGTAAATCAATATTGACAGGAGATGTACAGGGAGTGAATCAATATTGACAGGAGCAGAACAGGGAGTGAATCAATATTGACAGGAGGTACACAGGGTGTGAATCAATATTGACAGGAGCTGAACAGCGAGTGAATCAATATTGACAGGAGGTATATAGGGAGAGGATCAATCTTGACAGGAAGTGTACAGGGTGTGAATCAATATTATCAAGAGGTGTACAGGGAGTGAATCAATATTGACAGGAGCTGAACAGGGAGTGAATCAATATTGACAGGAGGTGTACAGGGTGTGAATCAATATTGACAGGATGTGTACAGGGAGTGAATCAATATTGACAGGAGCTGAACGGGGAGTGAATCAATATTGACAGGATGTGTGCAGGGAGTGAATCAATATTGACAGGAGCTGAGCGGGGTGAGTATCAATATTGACAGGAGGGATACAGGGTGTGAATCAATATTGACAGGAGGTGTACAGGGTGTGAATCAATATTGACAGGAGCTGAACAGGGAGTGAATCAATATTGACAGGAGGTATACAGGGTGTGAATCAATATTGACAGAAGCTGAAGAGGGAGTGAATCAATATTGACAGGAGGTATATAGGGTGTGAATCAATAATGACAGGAGGCGTACAGGGAGTGGATTTATTTTCACAGGAGGTGTACAGGGTGTAAATCAATGTTGACAGGAGGTGTACAGGCAGTAAATCAATATTGACAGGAGGTGTGCAGAGAGTGTATCAATTTTATCAGGAGATGTAGAGGAAGTGAATCAATATTGACAAGAGGTGTACAGGGAGTGGATCAATTTTCACAGGAGGTGTACAGGGTGTGAATCAATGTTGACAGGAGGTGTACAGGCAGTAAATCAATATTGACAGGAAGAGTGCAGAGAGTGTATCAAATGTATAAGGTGATGTAGAGGGAGTGGATCAATATTGACAGGAGGTGTACAGGGACTGGATCAATATTGACAGGAGGTGTACAGGGACTGGATCAATATTGACAGGAAGTGGCCAGGCAGTGATTCAATATTGACAGGTGCACAGGGAGTGGATCAATGTTGACAGGAGGTGTACAGGGAGTCGATCAATATTCACAGGAGGTGTACAGGGTGTGAATCAATATTGACAGGAGGTGTACCGGCAGTAAATCAATATTGACAGGAGGTGTACAGAGAGTGAATCAATATTGACAGGAGGTGCACAGGGAGTGGATCAATTTTCACAGGAGATGTACAGAGTGTGAATCAATATTGACAGGAGGTGTGCAGGGAGTGAATCAATATTGACAGGAGGTGTACTGGGAGTGAATCAATATTGACAGGAGGTGTACAAGGAGTGGATCAAAATTGACAGGATGTGTACAGAGAGTGAATCAATATTGACAGGAGGTATACAGGGTGTGAATCAATATTGACAGGAGCTGAACGGGGAGTGAATCAATATTGACAGGAGGTTTTCAGGGTGTGAATCAATATTGACAGATGTGCAGGGAGTGGATCAATATTGGCAGGATGTGTACAGAGAGTGAATCAATATTGACAGGAGATATACAGGGTGTGAATCAATATTGACAGGAGCTGAACAGGGAGTGAATCTATATTGACAGGAGGTATACAGGGTGTGAATCAATATTGACAGGAGCTGAACAGGGAGTGTATCAATATTGACAGGAGGTGTACAGTGAGTGGATCAATATTGACAGGAGGTGTACAGGGAGTGGATCAATAATGACAGGAGGTGTACAGGGAGTGGATCAATATTGACAGGAGGTGTACAGGGAGTGAATCATTATTGACAGGAGGTGTACAGGGAGTGGATCAAAATTGACAGGAGGTGTAGAGGGAGTGAATCAATATTGACAGGAGGTGTGCAGGGAGTGAATCAATATTGACAGGAGGTGTATAGGCAGTAAATCAATATTGACAGGAGGTGTACAGGCAGTAAATCAATATTGACAGGAGCTGAACAGGGAGTGAATCAATATTGACAGGAGCTGTACAGCGTGTGAATCAATATTGACAGGAGCTGAAGAGGGAGTGAATCAATATTGACAGGAGGTATACAGGGTGTGAACCAATACTGACAGGAGGTGTACAGGAGTGAATCAATATTGACAGGCGGTGTACAGGGAGTAGATCAATATTGACAGGAGGTGTACAGGGAGGGAATCAATCTTGACAGGCGGTCTGCAGGGAGTGACTCAATACTGACAGAAAATGTGCCGAGAGTGAACCAATACTGACAGGAGGTGTACAGGAGTGAATCAATATTGACAGGCGGTGTACAGGGAGTAGATCAATATTGACAGGAGGTGTACAGGGAGGGAATCAATATTGACAGGAGGTGTACAGGGAGTGAATCAATATTGACAGGCGGTGTACAGGGAGTAGATCATTATTGGCAGGAGGTGTGCAGAGAGTGTATCAATTTTATCAGGCGATGTAGAGGGAGTGAATCAATATTGACAGGAGGTGTACAGGGACTGGATCAATATTGACAGGAAGTGGCCAGGCAGTGAATCAATATTGACAGGTGTACAGGGAGTGGATCAATATTCACAGGAGGTGTACAGAGAGTGAATCAATATTGACAGGAGGTGCACAGGGAGTGGATCAATATTCACAGGAGATGTACATAGTGTGAATCAATATTGACAGGAGGTGTGCAGAGAGTGTATCAATTTTATCAGGAGATGTAGAGGGAGTGAATCAATATAGACAGGAGGTGTACAGCGACTGGATCAATATTGACAGGAAGTGGCCAGGCAGTGAATCAATATTGACAGGTGTACAGGGAGTGGATCAATATTCACAGGAGGTGTACAGGGAGTGAATCAATATTGACAGGATGTGTACAGGGAATGTATCAATATTGACAGGAGGTGTACAGGGTGTGAATGAATATTGACAGGAGGTGTACAGGGTGTGAATCAATATTGACAGGAGGTGTACAGGGAGTGAATCAATATTGACAGGAGGTGTACAGGCAGTAAATCAATATTGACAGGAGATGTACAGGGAGTGAATCAATATTGACAGGAGCAGAACAGGGAGTGAATCAATATTGACAGGAGGTACACAGGGTGTGAATCAATATTGACAGGAGCTGAACAGCGAGTGAATCAATATTGACAGGAGGTATATAGGGAGAGGATCAATCTTGACAGGAAGTGTACAGGGTGTGAATCAATATTATCAAGAGGTGTACAGGCAGTAAATCAATATTGACAGGAGGTGTGTAGAGAGTGTATCAATTTTATCAGGAGATGTAGAGGGAGTGAATCAATATTGACAGGAGGTGTACAGGGACTGGATCAATATTGACAGGAAGTGGCCAGGCAGTGAATCAATATTGACAGGTGTGCAGGGAGTGGATCAATATTGACAGGAGGTGTACAGGGAGTCGATCAATATTGACAGGAGGTGTACAGGAAGTGAATCAATATTGACAGGATGTGTACAGGGAGTGAATCAATATTGACAGGAGGGTACAGGGAGTGAATCAATATTGACAGGAGGTGTACAGGGAATGACTCACTACTGACAGAAAGTGTGCAGAGAGTGAACCAATACTGACAGGAGGTGTACAGGAGTGAATCAATATTGACAGGCGGTGTACAGGGAGTAGATCAATATTGACAGGAGGTGTACAGGGAGGGAATCAATATTGACAGGAGGTGTACAGGGAGTGAATCAATATTGACAGGCGGTGTACAGGGAGTAGATCAATATTGACAGGAGGTGTACAGGGAGGGAATCAATATTGACAGGAGGTCTGCAGGGAGTGACTCAATACTGACAGAAAATGTGCCGAGAGTGAACCAATACTGACAGGAGGTGTACAGGAGTGAATCAATATTGACAGGCGGTGTACAGGGAGTAGATCAATATTGACAGAAGGTGTACAGGGAGGGAATCAATATTGACTGAAGGTGTAGAGGGAGTGAATCAATATTGACAGGCGGTGTACAGGGAGTAGATCAATATTGACAGGAGGTGTACAGGGAGTGAATCAATATTGACAGGATGCGGAGAGGTGGCAGTCCCTTGTGACTGTACGGACCTCCTCTAAAGAGTATGGGAGATTGCGGGACTTGATGAAGTGGAAAACCCGAGTGACCCCCGGGTGGCACAGGTCCTCGTGGAGGGTTCGGAGGCGGTTAATTTGTGCGTTGGCACATGTGCCGCGGGATAGGGCATCGGACGGCTCGTTCAGCTTTCCGGGACGATACAAAATCTCGTAGTTGAAGGTGGAGAGCTCGATCCTCCACCTTAAGATCTTGTCGTTTTTGATTTTGCCCCGCAGTGCATTATCGAACATGAAGGCTACCGACCGTTGGTCCGTGAGGAGAGTGAATCTCCTGCCGGCCAGGTAATGCCTCCAATGTCGCACAGCTTCCACTATGGCTTGGGCTTCCTTTTCCACTGAGGAGTGGCGGATTTCTGAGGCGTGGAGGGTCCAGGAGAAAAAGGCCACGGGTCTGCCCGCTTGGTTAAGGGTGGCCGCTAGAGCTACGTCGGAGGCGTCGCTCTTGACCTGGAAGGGGAGGGACTCGTCGATGGCGCGCATCGTGGCCTTTGCGATATCCGCTTTGATGCGGCTGAAGGCCTGGCAAGCCTCTGTCGACAGAGGGAAGGTCATGGTCTGTATTAGGGGGCGGGCCTTGTCTGCGTACTGGGGGACCCACTGGGCGTAGTATGAAAAGAACCCCAGGCAGCGTTTCAGGGCTTTTGGGCAGTGTGGGAGGGGGAATTCCATGAGAGCGCGCATACGTTCGGGGTCGGGGCCTATTATCCCATTGCGCACTACGTAGCCCAGAATGGCTAGCCGATTGGTGCTAAAAACGCACTTGTCCTCGTTGTACGTGAGGTTCAAGGCTTTGGCGGTCTGGAGGAATTTTTGGAGGTTGGCGTCGTGGTCCTGCTGGTCGTGGCCGCAGATGGTTACATTGTCGAGATACGGGAACGTGGCCCGCAACCCATGTTGATCAACCATTCGGTCCATCTCCCGTTGGAAGACCGAGACCCCGTTTGTGACGCCAAATGGGACCCTTAGAAAATGGTATAATCGCCCGTCTGCCTCGAAGGCTGTGTACTTGCGGTCACTTGGGCGGATGGGGAGCTGATGGTAGGCGGACTTGAGGTCCACGGTGGAGAAGACTTTATATTGGGCAATCCGATTGACCATGTCTGATATGCGGGGGAGAGGGTACGCATCTAGTTGTGTGTACCTGTTGATGGTCTGGCTATAGTCTATGACCATCCTTTGTTTCTCCCCTGTCTTCACTACTACCACCTGCGCTCTCCAGGGACTATTGCTGGCCTGGATTATGCCCTCCTTTAGTAGCCGCTGGACTTCGGACCGAATGAAGGTCCGGTCCTGGGCGCTGTACCGTCTGCTCCTCGTGGCGACGGGTTTGCAATCCAGGGTGAGGTTCGCAAACAAGGACGGGGGTTGCACCTTGAGGGTTGCGAGGCCGCAGATAGTGAGTGGGGGTATTGAGCCGCCGAATTTGAACGTAGGTTTGCACTGAGTGCTGAATTTGGTGCATTTGAGTGTGATAGTGAGAGTTTGGTGACCAAGGGAGTTAGGTGAGGAGGGAGTAAGGCGCTCCTTTCATTTTGTTTCCGACATTTCCGCAAAGAGTGCGAAGAGAGCCAGGAGTTTACAGAAAGTGTAGCTGACTGGGAGCAGGGTCGGTGGGCGGAGATCTAGTTAGTCCACAGGACAGCTATATTCTGTCAGGTAAGAGGGGATGGAGGCTAGGCCAGTTACATGCTCCTCCTGTAGGATGTGAGTGGTGAGGGATACCACCGGTGTCCCCGCTGACTATACCTGCGGGAAGTGCACCCAACTTCAGCTCCTCAAAGACCGTGTTAGGGAACTGGAGCTGAAGCTGGATGAACTTCGGATCATCCGGGAGGCAGAGGGGGTGATTGAGAAGAGTTACAAGGAGGTAACCACACCCAAGGTACAGGACAAGAATAGCTGGGTTACAGTCAGAGGGAAAAAAACAAACAGGCAGAAAGTGCAGGGATCCCTCGTGGCCGTTCCCCTTCAAAACAAGTATACCGTTTTGGATGCTGTTGGGGGGGATGACCTACCGGGGGAAGGCCCTAGCGGCCAGGTCTCTGGCACTGAGTCTGGCTCTGGGGCTCAGAAGGGAAGGGGGGAGAATAGTAAAGCAATAGTTGTAGGAGATTCAATGGTTAGGGGAATAGATAGGAGATTCTGTGGTCGCGAGCGAGACTCCCGGAAGGTATGTTGCCTCCCGGGTGCCAGGGCCAGGGATGTCTCGGATCGTGTCTTCAGGATCCTTAAGGGGGAGGGTGAGCAGCCAGAAGTCGTGGTGCACATTGGTACCAACGACATAGGTAGGAAAAGGGGTGTGGAGGTAATAAACAAGTTTAGGGAGTTAGGCTGGAAGTTAAAAGCCAGGACAGACAGAGTTGTCATCTCTGGTTTGTTGCCGGTGCCACGTGATAGCGAGGCTAGGAATAGGGAGAGAGTGCAGTTGAACACGTGGCTGCAGGAATGGTGTAGGAGGGAGGGCTTCAGGTATTTGGATAATTGGAGCGCATTCTGGGGAAGGTGGGACCTGTACAAGCAGGACGGGTTGCATCTGAACCAGAGGGGCACCAATATCCTGGGAGGGAGGTTTTCTAGTACTCTTCGGGAGGGTTTAAACTAATTTGGCAGGGGAATGGGAACTGGATTTGTAGTCCAGCAACTAAGGTAGCCGATATTCAGGACGCGAAAGCGTGTAATGAGGCAGTGGAGAAGGGAACACTGACAAAGGAGAGTACTTGCAGGCACGGAGAGGGGTTGAAGTGTGTATACTTCAACGCAAGAAGCATCAGGAATAAGGTGGGTGAACTTAAGGCATGGATCGGTACTTGGGACTACGATGTGGTGGCCATCACGGAAACTTGGATAGAAGAGGGGCAGAAATGGTTGTTGGAGGTCCCTGGTTATAGATGTTTCAATAAGATTAGGGAGGGTGGTAAAAGAGGTGGGGGGGTGGCATTATTAATTAGAGATAGTATAACAGCTGCAGAAAGGCAGTTCGAGGAGTATCAGCCTACTGAGGTAGTATGGGTTGAAGTCAGAAATAGGAAAGGAGCAGTCACCTTGTTAGGAGTTTTCTATAGGCCCCCCAATAGTAGCAGAGATGTGGAGGAACAGATTGGGAAACAGATTTTGGAAAGGTGCAGAAGTCATAGGGTAGTAGTCATGGGCGACTTTAACTTCCCAAATATTGAGTAGAAACTCTTTAGATCAAATAGTTTGGATGGGGTGGTGTTTGTGCAGTGTGTCCAGGAAGCTTTTCTAACGCAGTATGTAGATTGTCCGACCAGAGGAGGGGCAATATTGGATTTAGTACTGGGTAATGAGCCAGGGCAAGTGATAGATTTGTTAGTGGGGGAGCATTTTGGAGATAGTGACCACAATTCTGTGACTTTCACTTTAGTAATGGAGAGGGATAGGTACGTGCAACAGGGCAAGGTTTACAATTGGGGGAAGGGTAAATACGATGTTGTCAGACAAGAATTGAAGTGCATAAGTTGGGAACATAGGCTGGCAGGGAAGGACACAAATGAAATGTGGAACTTGTTCAAGGAACAGGTGCTACGTGTCCTTGATATGTATGTCCCTGTCAGGCAGGGAAGAGATGGTCGAGTGAGGGAACCATGGTTGACAAGAGAGGTTGAATGTCTTGTTAAGAGGAAAAAGGTGACTTATGTAAGGCTGAGGAAACAAGGTTCAGACAGGGCATTGGAGGGATAC
Source organism: Scyliorhinus torazame (assembly GCF_047496885.1). Taxonomy (NCBI): domain Eukaryota; kingdom Metazoa; phylum Chordata; class Chondrichthyes; order Carcharhiniformes; family Scyliorhinidae; genus Scyliorhinus; species Scyliorhinus torazame. The sequence goes on along the minus strand of NC_092723.1, from coordinate 81,021,704 downwards.
AAGATAGCCAGGAGGGAACTGAAGAAAGGGATTAGGAGAGCTAAGAGAGGGCATGAACAATCTTTGGCGGGTAGGATCAAGGAAAACCCCAAGGCCTTTTACACATATGTGAGAAATATGAGAATGACTAGAGCGAGGGTAGGTCCGATCAAGGACAGTAGCAGGAGATTGTGTATTGAGTCTGAAGAGATAGGAGAGGTCTTGAACGAGTACTTTTCTTCTGTATTTACAAATGAGAGGGGCGATATTGTTGGAGAGGACAGTGTGAAACAGATTGGTAAGCTCGAGGAAATACTTGTTAGGAAGGAAGATGTGTTGGGCATTTTGAAAAACTTGAGGATAGACAAGTCCCCCGGGCCTGACGGGATATATCCAAGGATTCTATGGGAAGCAAGAGATGAAATTGCAGAGCCGTTGGCAATGATCTTTTCGTCCTCACTGTCAACAGGGGTGGTACCAGGGGATTGGAGAGTGGCGAATGTCGTGCCCCTGTTCAAAAAAGGGACTAGGGATAACCCTGGGAATTACAGGCCAGTTAGTCTTACTTCGGTGGTAGGCAAAGTAATGGAAAGGGTACTGAAGGATAGGATTTCTGAGCATCTGGAAAGACACTGCTTGATTAGGGATAGTCAGCACGGATTTGTGAGGGGTAGGTCTTGCCTTACAAATCTTATTGAATTCTTTGAGGAGGTGACCAAGCATGTGGATGAAGGTAAAGCAGTGGATGTAGTGTACATGGATTTTAGTAAGGCATTTGATAAAGTTCCCCATGGTAGGCTTATGCAGAAAGTAAGGAGGCATGGGATAGTGGGAAATTTGGCCAGTTGGATAACGAACTGGCTAACCGATAGAAGTCAGAGAGTGGTGGTGGATGGCAAATATTCAGCCTGGATCCCAGTTACCAGTGGGGTACCGCAGGGATCAGTTCTGGGTCCTCTGCTGTTTGTGATTTTCATTAATGACTTGGATGAGGGAGTTGAAGGGTGGGTCAGTAAATTTGCAGATGATACGAAGATTGGTGGAGTTGTGGATAGTAAGGAGGGCTGTTGTCGGCTGCAAAGAGACATAGATAGGATGCAGAGCTGGGCTGAGAAGTGGCAGATGGAGTTTAACCCTGAAAAGTGTGAGGTTGTCCATTTTGGAAGGACAAATATGAATGCGGAATACAGGGTTAACGGTAGAGTTCTTGGCAATGTGGAGGAGCAGAGAGATCTTGGGGTCCATGTTCATACATCTTTGAAAGTTGCCACTCAAGTGGATAGAGCTGTGAAGAAGGCCTATGGTGTGCTCGCGTTCATTAACAGAGGGATTGAATTTAAGAGCCGTGAGGTGATGATGCAGCTGTACAAACCTTTGGTAAGGCCACATTTGGAGTGCTGTGTACAGTTCTGGTCGCCTCATTTTAGGAAGGATGTGGAAGCTTTGGAAAAGGTGCAAAGAAGATTTACCAGGATGTTGCCTGGAATGGAGAGTAGGTCTTACGAGGAAAGGTTGAGGGTGCTAGGCCTTTTCTCATTAGAACGGAGAAGGATGAGGGGCGACTTGATAGAGGTTTATAAGATGATCAGGGGAATAGATAGAGTAGACAGTCAGAGACTTTTTCCCCGGGTGGAACAAACCATTACAAGGGGACATAAATTTAAGGTGAAAGGTGGAAGATATAGGAGGGATATCAGAGGTAGGTTCTTTACCCAGAGAGTAGTGGGGGCATGGAATGCACTGCCTGTGGAAGTAGTTGAGTCGGAAACATTAGGGACCTTCAAGCAGCTATTGGATAGGTACATGGATTACGGTTAAATGATATAGTGTAGATTTATTTGTTCTCAAGGGCAGCACGGTAGCATTGTGGATAGCACAATTGCTTCACAGCTCCAGGGTCCCAGGTTCGATTCCGGCTTGGGTCACTGACTGTGCGGAGTCTGCACGTCCTCCCCGTGTCTGCGTGGGTTTCCTCCGGGTGCTCCGGTTTCCTCCCACAATCCAAAGATGTGCAGGTTAGGTGAATTGGCCAATGATAAATTGCCCTTAATGTCCAAATTGCCCTTGGTGTTGGGTGAAGGTGTTGAGTTTGGGTAGGGTGCTCTTTCCAGGGGCCGGTGCGGACTCGGGGGGCCGGGTGGCCTCCTTCTGCACTGTAGATTCAATGATAATCTATGATTAATCTAGGACAAAGGTTCTGCACAACATCGTGGGCCGAAGGGCCTGTTCTGTGCTGTATTTTCTATGTTCTATGTTCTATGTAAGTCTCTGTAGATTGCATTGGAAATCTAATCCCAGTAAGGTGGGGGCGCAGAGTTGGGGAAGGACGTTTAGTTTGTAGTTTTTGAACTCCCTCCCCTGCACCGTTAGGGTAACTATGCAGAATCCTTGGATCTGTACGGAGTGGGATCCTGCAGCTAGGGAAATCTTTTGTGCGCTGGGATAGGTGGTCAATGAACAGCGTCTTACCATGTCGGGGTGGATAAAGCTCTCCGTGCTCCCGGAGTCGACTGGGCATGGTGTCTCGTGGCCGGTTATTAGCACCGTTGTCGTCGTCGTCTGGAGTGTCCGGGGCCGAGCTTGATCGAGCGTAATTGAAGCGAGACGTGGTTGTAGTAGTGGAGTGGGGTCCGTTGTGTCCGTCCAAGATGGCGTCGGGGATGAACAAAATGGCGGCCCCCATACATCGCACGTGGCTGGGGGGTCACAAGATGGCGGCGGGTTGGACAAAATGGCCGCCCCCACGCGTCGTACAGGTCTGGGGTGGTCCAAGATGGCGGCGCCCTTCCTCCCCTCGTGGTTGCCGGGACCCAAAATGGCGCCGTCTGCGGGTCGCACATGGGGCGCTGGGGAGCGCTAGGACCGCGCGGAGCCGTCTGCGGGTCGCACGTGGGGCGCTGGGGAGCGCTAGGACCGCACGGAGCTCCCTCACCGGGGACAGCGGTGGTCGGGACCCAAGTTGGTAGCGCCGGCGGGTCAGACGTGGGGCGCGGGGGGGGGGGGGTTAGGGGGGGCATTAGGGACGCGCAAAACTCCCTCTTCTCCGTGGAGAGTGGTGGAAGGACCCAAAGCGGTAGCGCCGGCGGGTCATACATGGGCTGCGGTGGGGGGGGTTGGGGAGCGTAAGCGGTGTGCAGAGCTCCCAGTTCTCCCGGGACCGCGGTGGTCGGAACCCAGAGCGGCTGCGCCTGCGGGTCGTACATGGCGTGCTGGGGGGGTTGAGGAGCGTAAACGGCTTGCAGGGCTCCCTGTTCTCCCGGGACGGCGGCGACCTCGCGGGACCGGCACACAACCGCGAAATGGCCCTTTTTCCCGCAGCTCTTGCAGATAGCTGCGCGAGCCGGGCAGCGCTGCCGGGGGTGTTTCGCCTGGCCACAGAAATAGCAGTGGGCGCCCCCGGTGCGACTTGGCGTTTGGACTGCGCAAGCCTGAGGGGTGTGCGGGGGGGGTGGTTTGTCGCGACGGGTACGTACGGGGCCCAATGGGCTGCCGCGCGGTCGGGGCCGTAGGCGCGGGTATTACGCGCGGCCACGTCTAGGGAGGCTGCTAGGGCCCGGGCCTAGCGACTCTCTTTCTAGAAGTCTTTGGTGGATTTGGGAGGAATTCATACCTGCCACAAAAGCATCGCGCATTAACATGTCCGTGTATTCATTTGCGTTCACCGAAGGGCAGCTGCAGGCTCGTCCCAAAATCAGCAGCGCGGCGTAGAATTCGTCCATCGATTCTCCGGGACCTTGCCGTCTTGTCGCGAGCTGGTAGCGAGCGTAGATTTGGTTAACTGGGCGGACATAGAGACTTTTCAGTGCTGCGAACGCCGTCTGGAAATCCTCCGAGTCGTCGATGAGGGAGAAGATCTCCGTGCTCACCCTCGAGTGCAGGACTTGTAGTTTTTGGTCTTCTGTGACCCGGCCGGTGGCCGTTCTGAGGTAGGCCTCGAAGCAAGTCTGCCAGTGCTTGAAGGCTGCTGCCACGTTCACTGCATGGGGGCTGATCCTCAGGCATTCCGGAATGATCCTGAGCTCCATAGTACTTTTTAGGCACGCTTAATAAATTGCAGTGCACAAAGACTCCGTGAGACGAATAGAGTGAGGTCGATGAGGCTTTATTAAGCGTGTCTGTTCCCCCGCAGCTCGATAGTAGAATGGCCAGCGGGGGAGGACTCCGGCTTCTTATACTCCGCCTTCAGGGCGGAGCTAGAGGTCAACGGCCAACCAGGACCCGGGATCTGTCAGCCAATGACATTAGGGCTTCCAGTCCCACATGACCCCCAATACATACTACCACAACAGGGAGTTGATCAATATTGACAGGTGGTGTACAAGGAGTGGATCAATATTAAAGGTTTATCATAGAATTTACAGTGCAGGAGTAGGCCATTCGGCCCATCAAGTCTACACCGGCTCTTGGAAAGAGCACCCTACCCAAGGTCAACACCGCCACCCTATCCCCATAACCCAGTAACCCCACCCAACACTCAGGGCAATTTTGGACACTAAGGGCAATTTATCATGGCCAATCCACCTAACCTACACATCTTTGTACTGTGGGAGGAAACCGGAGCACCCGGAGGAAACCCACGCACACAAGGGGAGGATGTGCAGACTCCGCATAGACAGTGACCCAAGCCGGAATCAAACCTGTGACCCTGGAGCTGTGAACCAATTGTGCTACCCACAATGCTACCGTGCTGCCCTTGCTCCCGTGTTAACAGGAGGTATACAGGGAGTTAATCATTATTAACAGGATGTGTATAGAGAGTGAATCAATATTGACTGGAGGTGTACAGGGAGTGAATCAATATTGACAGGAGGTGTACAGGGAGTGTATCAATATTGACAGGAGGTGTACAGGGAGTGAATCAATGTTGACAGGAAGTGTACAGCGTGTGAATCAATATTGACAGGTGGTGTACAGGGAGTGGATCGATATTGACTTGTGTACAGGAAGTGAATCAATATTGACAGGAGGTGTACAGGAAGTGAATCAATATTGACATCAGGTGTACAGCCAGTGAATCACTATTGACATCAGTGTCGTGTTGGGTGTTCCAATAGACAAACAAACCAACACAGTTGTAGATGGTACAACTCTGTTTTATTGTTCTGTACAATAACTACTGTTAACTTCTGACTGTGGTTCGTACTTCACCAGTTAACCTGTGGACCCAGCTTTGGCACTATCTTGGTGAGGCACTCAGCACATGGTGTATGTATGAGTGGCACGCTGTGAGCTCTGTGCTCTGAGCTATCTCCTGTTTTATAGTGCGTGTGCTCTCACTGGTGATTGGCTGTGATGTTGCGTGTGTGTTGATTGGTCCGTCTACCTGTCCATCAGTGTGTGTGTGTGATTGCACCATGATCTGTTCGTATGTATATCATGACATCCCCCTTTTCACAAGAATATTTGCCGACATGGTAATAAATATTGGTGTGTACTGAGTGCGGCTGAGTATTGTAGCCACCTAAAATGGCTGATTCCAGATTAATTTGGCCAAAACCCGATATAAAATGGCTAACCGAAAAGGTTGATGGGAAAAGCAGCCAACAGGGCACAAACGGACAGCTGCAGACAGAATAGCGTATTCGGCTCTGGGGAAGTCGGCCCAGATCGATACCTAAGACTATTAGCAGCACATCAACCCAGACATCTGCAGTTTCATCGGCTATCCCCGGGAACAATTGCAACATATTAGCAATTGAATGCCGGGCCAGACCTTTCGGCGCCAGCAGTGGCCGAGACAAAGACAGGTGAACGACCACCCCCCCCGATCAAGGAATCGCCCCATTATTGGAGCATATCGAACCCAGTGATTGGGAACAAGTCCAATTACTTGGGACTCAGGGTCAAGGTCCGCCCCGAGATGCGGGAAGCCCCTGGGCCCTATTAAAATAGGGGCCAAGTTCAGATCGCGCTTCTCTCCCTTCTTCTCCTGCTCGCAACCTTCGCAAGAACCATCGACCAGCAACCGTAAGTTTGACTCCAGCGATCGCTACCCGATAGAGACTCCTAGCCATCGACCTGTATCAGCCTTTTGAATCCCGCAGGCCAGACCCAATTCGATAAGCCATTCGTTTCCCTGACCTGGCGGGCCATTCCCAAAAGTTAAGTATTGGCCAGTAGTGGTAGGTAGTGATATAGAAAGTAGAATTATTGTGTAAGTATCTATTGCTGTACATAATAAATGACCGTTGATTTCAATCTTACTAAGCGGTGTGCTGTCTCATTAATCATAACTAGAGCTTGAACCACGTGGCGGTATCAGAAAGATACCTGGCGACTCGTGAGCAAAGGTGACATAATTAGAGCTAATACAACTAAGGCTAATAAGAGCAACAGTATATGTGTGCAATATTTACAACATGTACATGAGGCTAAACTATATACATAGGAAGGTGTCAGGTGCAACAGAGCAACAAGGTTGTACCACAAACAAAACAAGTACAATCATCAAATATCGAAAGAGAACTCCTGGAACGACAAAAGAAGAAACACGTTAACATTGTTGCACAACAATTCAGTGAGTCCAATGTGCAAACAGGCTCATAAGTCCAGTCTAGTAGGTGGGCGACGAATTTGGGTTGACCGCCTCAAGGGTGGGTCAGGATCCACCGGCTGAGGAATGGGCCTGAGGAATGGGCGATAGAGGAATAGGCAGAGTGGCAGCAAGCTCCACGAAGTCGAAATCAGGGTCAACAGGAGGGTGTGGCACCGGTGCATGATCACGAGGCGAGCGCGGAAGCAGCCGAAGGGCCCGCCGATTACGCCGGCCAATGGAGCCATCAGGCATGCGAACCAGGAACGAGCGGGGAGCCATGCAGCGGAGAACCTCGGCAGTTGCCGACCAGCCACCCTCTGGTAGGTGTATGCGGACGTTGTCTCCAGGCGCCAGGGCGGGAAGATCAGTTGCCCGAGTGTCATGTGCCACCTTCTGCTGAGCACGCTGCTGTTGCATCCTTTGCAGTACTGGAGCATGGTCAGGTTTAGGAACATGAATGGACGGCACAGTGGTCCTGAGGGTGCGACCCATCAACAGCTGGGCTGGTGAGAGGCCTGTGGACAGTGGGGCCGAGCAATAGGCCAGCAGGGCTAAACAGAAGTCAGATCCGGCATCAGCAGTCTTGCAGAGGAGCCGCTTCACGATATGGATGCCCTTTTCCACCTTGCCATTCGACTGGGGATGCAAAGGGCTGGACGTCACGTGTGTGAAGCCATATGAAGCGGCAAAAGAAGACCATTCTTGGCTCGCAAAACCCATTGTTCGACATGACGGTAAGCGGAATGCCATGGCGAGTGAAGGTTTCTTTACAGCTGATGATGTCAAGTCGTGCAGGCATATGACGTCCGGATAATTTGAAAAATAACCAATTATGATGACGTAGTCCCTGCCGAGCGCATGAAAAAGGTCCACGCCCACCTTCGCCCAGGGGGACGTCACCAACTCATGGGGCTGAAGCGTCTCAGGGGGTTGCGCCGGCTGAAACCTCTGGCAGGTGGGGCAGTTGAGCACCATGTTGGCGATGCCGTCGCTGATGCCCGGCCAGTACACAGCTTCTCGGGCCCTCCGCCTGCACTTTTCAACCCCGAGATGGCCTTCGTGCAATTGTTCGAGGACCAGCCTGTGCATGCTGTGTGGGATCAAAATCTGGTCCAACTTTAGGAGGACACCATCAATGACAGCCAAGTCGTCCCGGACATTGTAGAATTGTGGGCACTGCCCCTTGAGCCACCCGTCCGTCATGTGGCGCATCACACGTTGTAGAAGGGGGTCAGCCGCAGTCTCACGGCGAATGTGTGCCAGACATGCATCAGTAGCTGGCAGATTGGCCGATGTGAAGGTTACTTGTGCGTCGACCTGACAGACAAACCCCCCCGATTCGGGTGGTGTGGTCACTGCTCTGGACAGGGCATCCGCGATGATGAGGTCCTTTCCCGGGGTGTAGAATAGTTGGAAGTCGTACCTCCGGAGCTTGAGCAGAATGCACTGGAGGCCAGGGGTCATCTCATTCAGGTCCTTTTGTATGATGCCGACCAGGGGGCGATGGTCGGTCTCCACGGTGAACTGAGGGAGACCATACACATCGTCATGGAACTTATCTATGCCGGTTAACAAACCCAGGCACTCCTTCTCAATCTGCACATAGCGCTGTTCTGTGGGGGTCATGGCCCGCGAGGCATAGGCGACCGGGGCCCATGATGCAGTGTCGTCCCGTTGCAGGAGTACCGCCCCAATGCCGGACTGGTTGGCATCAGTCGAGATCTTTGTGTCTCGAGTAATGTCGAAGGGTGCCAATACCGGGGCGGTGGTGAGCTTGATCTTGAGCTCCTCCCATTCCTTCTGGTGTGCGGGCAGCCACTGGAACTCCGTAGTCTTCTTCACCAGGTGGCGAAGAGCCGTTGTGTGCGAGGCAAGGTTGGGAATAAACTTCCCCAGGAAGTTGACCATCCTGAGAAAACGTAGCACTGCCTTCTTGTCTGCCGGCTGCGGCATAGCTGCAATAGCTGCCACTTTGTCGGCATCCGGACGCACCCCTGACCGGGATATGTGGTCCCCCAGAAACTTTAGCACAGTTTGGCCAAAAGAACACTTGGCTCGGCTGAGGCGCAGGCCGTTTTCCCGTATGCGCGCAAAGACACGCTGGAGACGACTGATGTGCTCCTGTGGTGTGGTGGACCAGATGATGACGTCGTCAACATAGACGCGCACCCCTTCGATGCCCTCCATCATCTGTTCCATGATTCGATGAAACACCTCGGATGCCGAGATGATGCCAAACGGCAGCCTATTGTAGCAGTATCTGCCAAAGGGAATGTTGAAAGTGCACAGCTTCCTGCTGGACTGATCCAGCTGAATCTGCCAAAAACGCTTTGAGGCATCAAGCTTAGTAACAATTTTAGCCCGGGCCATTTCGCTCGTGATTTCTTCCAGTTTGGGTATGGGGTAGTGTTCCCTCATGATGTTATTGTTCAGGTCTTTCGGGTCGATGCAGATCCGGAGCTCGCCAGAGGGCTTTTTTACGCACACCATGGAGCTGACCCATGGCGTAGGCTCCGTGACCCGGGAAAGCAGTCCTTGGTCCTGGAGATCCTGCAGCTGCCGCTTGAGGCGGTCCTTGAGTGGTGCTGGGACTCTACGAGGTGCGTGAATGACCGGGGTGGCGTCCGGTTTGAGCCGTATTCTGTAAGTGTAGGGCAGTGTGCCCATGCCCTCGAAAACCTCCTGGTCGACCAACTGACAGCGGGATGGCCGAATCGGTGGTTTGACCTTCAAGGTGTAAAAGGCTGACCAGGCAATGAGATTGGCGGAGGCACCAGTGTCTAAACGGAATGTGATTGGTGATCGGTTGACCGTTAGGGTGGCACACCATTCATCGCCCAGATTAACTCTATGCACTGGCATCGGCTGGTGGGTCCTACTTGGGGACATCCGATTTCTGTCTATTTCCGCAATGCGGAAGGGTTCCCGGTCGTCGGTATCACCGGTCTGTCCGTCGTCAGGGTATGACTCGGTGTATGGAAGCTGAATGGCCCGCACGTCCCTGCGAGGCTGGCGGGATTGCGGAGCGTTGGCAGGTTGAGCTGCTCGACAGCAGGCAGCGTAGTGGCCCATCTTGCCACAGCGGAGGCATTGTCGAGTTTTGGCTGGACATTGCCGCTTTAAGTGTGCGGATCCACAGTTGCCGCACGACGTGACGCCGTGGCATTCGTTGCGCCACCGCGCATGCACGGTTCAGTCCTGCGTAGAGCGCGCCTGCGCGTCATGTCCCTCTGCGTCGACGTCCTCTCTTTTGGCGCGTACAAGCGCGGGAGGCCTCGGAAAGCGCGCGAAATGGCCGCCCTCGTCCGGGCCGCAGGCCGGGAGGAACTTGATCGACTGGATCCACTCGGCCTCGTAGGACCCCTGCCGTGCCGATTCGGCCGCCTGGAATTGGGAGTACCGGCTGGTCGCGTTTTCGTGGAGGGTGCAGGTTTCGATGGCAATGGCTAGGGTAAGGCTCTTTATTTTGAGGAGCTGCTGGCGTAGGGTGTCCGAGGTGAGCCCAAAAACTATCTGGTCCCAAATCATGGAATCGGAGGTGGCCTCATAACCGCAGGACTGCGCGAGGATACGGAGGTGTGTCAAAAAAGATTGAAAAGGCTCATCCTTACCCTGCAGGAGCTGCTGGAAGAGGTACCTCTCGAAGCTCTCATTCACTTCGACGCTGTTGCTCAAATTTTAGAAGGACCGTCTTGTACAAAGAACAAAGAACAAAGAAATGTACAGCACAGGAACAGGCCCTTCGGCCCTCCAAGCCCGTGCCGACCATGCTGCCCGACTAAACTACAATCTTCTACACTTCCTGGGTCCGTATCCTTCTATTCCCATCCTATTCATATATTTGTCAAGATGCCCCTTAAACGTCCCTATCGTCCCTGCTTCCACTACCTCCTCCGGTAGCGAGTTCCAGGCACCCACTACCCTCTGCGTAAAAAGCTTGCCTCGTACATCTACTCTAAACCTTGCCCCTCTCACCTTAAACCTGTGCCCCCTAGTAATTGACCCCTCTACCCTGGGGAAAAGCCTCTGACTATCCACTCTGTCTATGCCCCTCATAATTTTGTATACCTCTATCAGGTCTCCCCTCAACCTCCTTCGTTCCAGTGAGAACAAACCGAGTTTATTCAACCGCTCCTCATAGCTAATGCCCTCCATACCAGGCAACATTCTGGTAAATCTCTTCTGCACCCTCTCTAAAGCCTCCACATCCTTCTGGTAGTGTGGCGACCAGAATTGAACACTATACTCCAAGTGTGGCCTAACTAAGGTTCTATACAGCTGCAACATGACTTGCCAATTCTTATACTCAATGCCCCGGCCAATGAAGGCAAGCATGCCGTATGCCTTCTTGACTACCTTCTCCACCTGTGTTGCCCCTTTCAATGACCTGTGGACCTGTACTCCTAGATCTCTTTGACTTTCAATACTCTTGAGGGTTCTACCATTCACTGTATATTCCCTACCTGCATTAGACCTTCCAAAATGCATTACCTCACATTTGTCCGGATTAAACTCCATCTGCCATCTCTCCGCCCAAGTCTCCAGACAATCTAAATCCTGCTGTATCCTCCGACAGTCCTCATCGCTATCCGCAATTCCACCAACCTTTGTGTCGTCTGCAAACTTACTAATCAGACCAGTTACATTTTCCTCCAAATCATTTATATATACTACAAAGAGCAAAGGTCCCAGCACTGATCCCTGTGGAACACCACTGGTCACAGCCCTCCAATTAGAAAAGCATCCCTCCATTGCTATTCTCTGCCTTCTATGGCCTAGCCAGTTCTGTATCCACCTTGCCAGCTCACCCCTGATCCCGTGTGACTTCACCTTTTGTAATAGTCTACCATGAGGGACCTTGTCAAAGGCCTTACTGAAGTCCATATAGACAACATCTACTGCCCTACCTGCATCAATCATCTTAGTGACCTCCTCGAAAAACTCTATCAAGTTAGTGAGACATGACCTCCCCTTCACAAAACCGTGCTGCCTCTCACTAATACGTCCATTTGCTTCCAAATGGGA